>NW_005054301.1:6508084-6511267 GCF_000277835.1 Geospiza fortis
TCTTTCCCTTCAGCAATGCCTACCCAGACATGGTCTCTGGGAGGCTCTCTTCTTGCTTTTACCAAGACCTTGAAACACGGTCATCTTTTTTTGCATGCCTGTTGTCCTTCTCTGATTTAAGACCGCCTCTGTTACACCCCCAATTGCTGGAACCACCCACCACACACAGCACATGTCAACATACAAACACCAAATACAAATCTGCCAAGAATATCTGATCTGCCTAGCCATCAAAAGCAGGAGAGTGGACAGCCTGGGGAAGTTTATTTAGAAAAATGTCAGCCTGCCCATGCCGCTACCTTTTCTTCATGGAGGGATGAGCATGGCAGAGAGCAGCACAATAAGGGGGTCCAAGAGATATGATTACCTGTATCCTGTCTTCTGGCAACTCTGTTTTCATGGCCAACATCTCTCTAGCATACACGTCAGGATAGTGGGCCTCATTGAAGGCTTTTTCCAGCTCCTCCAGTTGATAGGATGTGAAGATTGTCCTGAGGGGAGTAAAACTCTTTGATCAAAACACAAGCAGCAGCAAAGATGATGAAGAGCCAAAGAAATGGACACTGAAAACAGTGAAACCTGGGTGACCAGCTAATACATCGCTTTTCCCCACCTCCTGTGTTTCTGTGCACAAAAGGTCAAGTGCCAGGGTGAAAGGAGAACCAGAAAATGCCAGAAGACAGCATTTTTAACAGTTACAAATCACCTTCCCTTTCAGGGACTTGCTTCTGGAGACAGTGCCTGCCCAGCAGCCAGCACCCGCAGCGATGGCAGCTGATCGGAGACTCTGCCGCCTCTCGTGAGGATCATCACATCATCTCCTCAGCACCCCATCTGGAGAGGTGCTGAGCCCTTTCCCAGCTGCTGGTCCTTAGCCTCTTCAATCTCCAAGAGCAATAATCCTTCACCTTGAGTCTCAGTCTTTGGACAAATTCTCCAAATGTTTTCTCCACCCTAACCCACCAATTTTCACCAGTTCTTCCCCATGAGAGCCAGGACCAGCTCCCTTCCTCTGCCTTTCCCCTGGCTGCTTCTGCTCCAAAATCTCCTTAGCTGCTCCCTGCCAGTTTGCATTACCCCATTATCCTTTAGAAATCCTCCTGGACTGCCCCGAGCAGGCAGCAGCCCAACCTGCCTCCATGCAGCCGTTCTCAGTTTGGGACAACCAAATTGAAAAATCAGCAGCTGGAAAGCCGAGACAGATGAAAGCCTTTCCCTAGCAGATGGATGAGAAGTCTCGGACCACTTCCACTCCCTGAGGGTTAAAACTCCCACCCTTCAACTCCTCCAGGAGAGAAAGCACAATTTTAGATAAAAGCTAAAAATATTGCAATGGCAAAAAAAACCAAACAAACAAACAAACCAAACAACAAACAAACAAAAAACCCCAACCAACCAAAAACCAAAACAAAAAACAAAAAAACTCAACCAAAAACCAAATCAAACAAAAAAACCTCAACCAAAAAACCAAATCAAACAAAAAAAAAAATAAACTCAACGAAAAAACCAAACCAAAATAAAACAATCCTAAACCCACCAACGAATTGCAGCTCTTGTGCAAAGTAGATGTGTAAATTTACCATCAATCTAAAAAACAGGTATCTCCCAGAAGGAAAGAGGAAATAGAGTCATTTTCTAAAATACATCAGAATTTCAGAAAAGCCTTTCAGTTCCAGAGAGCATAAACAGAAAATACCAGAAATATCCTCCACTATACAAAATGAAAAGGATTCCACCAAATCGATAATAGTGCTAACAACAGCAGGATGCAAATGCAAGGGACCTGCCTGCAATCAGACCTTTCTTTAAATTCACTTTTAAATCCATTCTCTTTTCGAACAGTTTTTCTTCAACTCTGACAAATCTGTGAACTCTAGGGACAGCAAAGGCACCCTGAATCATGTATTTGCTCTCTCTGGGACCACAGAAAAAATTATTCCAATTTTGATCCAGTTTAGATTTCAAGCATTCCCCTCCATCTTCCTCCCACAAGAGCGCAGAAGCCTGTCCAGCCTCACCGGCGGGAGGGTTTTGCTGACATTCAGCTGAAGTTTTCCCTTTTTAGCTCATGCCCGGGTAGTCCCCGTCCCTTTTGCAATTCACAACCCACTGCCCCTTTCGGTGTTTCTATCCTGCAGCTATTTGCAGGCTATTGGCCAGTCATCTTCCAGCCCTTCCTCTGTACAATTAGAGGTCTTAACTGTTTACAACGGAATATTCAACTACAGACAAATGTTGCAGGTCTGTTTCTGTCTAGAACTGAAAACAAATCTGAATTTCGTTTCCTATCTCTCATCCAGACCGGGACCTGTATACCAGTCCCAGCTGTGTTATCGCCCAGCCCCGTCTGGGGTGCAAAGGAAATGAACTCGTACTCACTCCAGAGCACCCAAACTGGGAACATTTGCCTGGGGAGGGGTCCGGCTTTGGAAAGCAGCCCTCCAGACCGAGCCTCCTGTTGCACACAGAGCAGGATGGCTCCCGAGATAGTCGGTCTCCTTCCACCCCGCATCCTGCTAAGCTTTCACTGGAGCGTCTTTTAATCCACCTTTCCTGCATCGTGGCAGGATTGATTTAATTATTCCTAAATCACCCTCAGTGCATGGTGTTTGGCCTTCCTTTGTCCTGGCGCTCTGGCCACAGCAATGCCAGAACCCAGCACGGGATTTTTCGTTTCTGTTTATAAAGCGCAAACAAGCCAACTCCATTTTAACTGTGGGAGAAGTCAGGCAAAGTCTATTACCGTGAGCGTGCTTATAGGAAACCAAATCTCAAAGTGGATCTTCGTTTCCTTAAGCAGTTTCCCAGCCTTCTTCAGCTTCTTTGCAGGCTGTCTCTGATTCCCAACTATTTAATCTATTGGCAAAATATTTATTTTAACGTAATAAAATATTTAAATTATTGATAGGAATTCTGTCTTGCTGACAGCCAGTATTAAGATTGCTGCATGTGGAGCTGAAAACGGCTTTTATTATTTCTGACAGGTTGATGATTTTCCCTTCCAAACACTGATGATCCACATTCCACCGCAGCTCGTGGGCTGCACAGGATTGCGACCCGGGATATCTGGATCCGCAGACAGAAAAAATTAAATAAAATGACACCTGTGGTCGAATCCCCCACTCCCTATAGGCACGTCCCCGTATCCGATTTATTTTGGACAGCAGGAAAGAATAAAGGGAA
>NW_005054301.1:6511337-6511533 GCF_000277835.1 Geospiza fortis
TGCTTCCCCGGGGACTGAGGCGACGGGAGCGGGGTGGCCGCCGCTGTCTTACCTGTGCCGCCTCTTCTTTCGTTTCTTGCTCTGATTTAGGGAGGATTTGGACATTTTTCGGTCGCTGGAGGAGACATCCTCGGAATCTGCGGAAAGACAGGCAGCGGCTGTGGGCCGGGGTTCGCTCCCCGCCAGAGTCCTCCGG
>NW_005054301.1:6513307-6522070 GCF_000277835.1 Geospiza fortis
ACCACGGGCTCTCTGGCTTTCCTGCTCATCCCATATTCTGAGATAAGAGGTCAGAAGAGAAATTACGGCCCATGCAGGAGAACTAAGAATTAAAACTGAGCAATCTTCCTTGAAAATACTGAGCTGGAGGCTTTGCAGGTTGGAGAAGCATTCGGCTCCATGCCATCAGAGGAAGTGAAACAGTTGCTTGGACTCCCTAGACACCCATGCCCATGAGCAGGGTTTCTGAACCACACAGTGTCTTCTTAGCTTGCCTTTTTTCATCTGTGGGCAAGACACCACACACCTCATCCCTGCCAGCATTACCCCAACCAAAGACACTAAACTAAGAGAAGCCACAAGACTTTTCCTGTTCCGCTCATCCCGAGGCAAGGGGAGCTGCCCCAGCACACGTCCGGCAATAGCGGCCAGCCGCGGCTCCTGCAGCCTGCTCATGGCGCCAGCTAATCAGCGGGATACCACACTGGGCTGGGACTGCAGCTCCAGATCAGCATGGAAAATCCATCTTCTGCCTCAGCTTCGAGGAGAAGCAGCTCCCTATTGCTCCCCTTCTCCGTTTTGCAGGCCTCTGGGGTGGCTCATCAGGATAAATGGCTCCAGCCTTCCCATGAAGGGGAATCTGTCCCCAGGGGAAACCTGTCCTCCTGGTCTCTGGAGAAGGCTGTCTGGTGCCAGGTGCATGTGAAACAAGGGCAGGGACTCTCTCTGAAATTTGTGTTTATCTGTCCAGGATGGCCACAAGTGTTTTGGACTGCCCAAAGGCCATGTCCTGCAAACTTTGGAAATCCTGGTTTAGAGTCTTGGCTAGCCAAAGAATTGGGGCTGCTGTAGATGCTGAAAATCATGCCTTCCCTGAGCAAACCAAGGGCACCTCCACTGTGATGGCAGGATTGCTGGGACTGTCTCATGTTAGAGCAGCAAGGTAGTCATGTTCCCAGCCATTATTGTAAAGAAACTCATATCTCCACAAAGATGGAAATGGTTCAGAAGAAGTGAACGAAGACTGACAGAGCACTGGGGTGCCCAGCTGCTTTCTAAAGGACAGGAAGCTGGGAGCCAAATGTGCTAAGAGCCATTGGAGTAGGTTTCCCCCAGCCCTGGCCCCATCTCACTGTACCTGAGCAAGGCAAGCAGAGCAGCTGTGGGCTGTAGCCAGACTCAGCCTTCAGTCCAGATCACCAGACAAGTTCATGGGGATGAGGCAGCTCCGGGTTCTGGCCATGAAGTCCCTGAATGGGGGGTCCAGATCAGTAGGTACATGGCCTGGTCCAGGCCTGTAGCTCAGGCAGGAGCCAGGAATGAGACCTCAGCTTAAAAGCAGCTGCCAAGCAGAGGAAGGAGGAGCCCCTGCTGAGGGTCCCTCCAGGGCTTTCCTCAGTGAGCTGACCTTGAGCAGCCAGGTTCTCTCCTAGAGGGTGGGGAGGTTGCAATGTACACCTTGTCAGGGACATATCAGACAATCCTACCACCTCAAACTTTGGTTGTGTCTTGTCTGCATTAGCCAGTTCTTGGTTTGACCTCTGTCCCACCTAGTTGGGGCTCCCCAGGTATGGTATGCAATTTCCTTCCCCAGCATTCAACCTGGAGTTGCCAGGTTGAATGTGAACGCCAACACAAGCGGTGCCTCAGCATGACTGGGTCTGTTAGGGTAAAAATTCAAGCTATCATCTTGCCAATAAATTATTCATAACTTTATTATGATTTCTCTAATTCTCAAGTTCTCTGTAAACTGCTTCAAATTTCTCCAGAAACAGTTCCTCCCCAAACATCTCTGAGGGAGAATGACATTGTGTGGGTTATGTGGCCCCAAGCTGCAGTCTGCTGTAGAACTAAACCCACCAGGTCCAAAGCCCTCTGAAATGTTGTAATACCTCTGTGTGGTACCAGTATCAGTGTGAGGAGATGCACACTGTTGTTCTGCCTGAAGAACTGCCCAGAGCTCACAGAGGGTGTGGATGTGCACAGGAGCTGCTTCTCAACTTGAGCCTGTGTTCTGACAGCCCTTTGTGCACCACAATTTCTCCTTTTCCTTCAGACCCACCTCTGCATCCCTGCCCAAGGACAGGTAGAGGGGTGTGGATTATTTAGGTGTTCTAGCTCAAGCTAGACACAGAGGCCAATTTGCCAAGCCCATCAGAGTTCATCAGCCTGAGGTCCACTCTACAGCTTGTGTCACCTTTATCACTTTTAGCCTCCTTGACAGGTGATTAGAAATAGTTCATACAAAGTTAATGTTCTGACCACTGTCAGGATATAAAGGCATAGACATAGGGGCCTTGCTGATGTATACTGAAGTTTCTTATATATCAGTACTTGTATTACTCAATTCCTCTCTAACTAATTTCTGGCAATATTTTTGCCCTGTCTTCACCAGAAAAAATTCTGGCTTTACATAAGCTTTCCTCAACTACATGACTCAGATGGTTTCCTGGGGAGAGAAACATTAGAAACCTTGAATTCTCTCACATTTTTCTGATCCAGCTCATCCTTTTTCCTTTTCCATAGTTAATCTATCTTATCCATGGGGCTGAACTTTTCCACTTCTCCCATTTGTTTGCAAATCTATCCTTCATCCAGGCACATGTATTGGGCTGACTTGGTTCTTTCTTCAGTCTTAGCTTTACTTCAGCCTTCTCCTGCGTCCTGGAAAACTTGAATCCCAGTAGAAGCAGTGTTTGTTGTTAACCCCTTAGTCTCTAAAGAAGTGTAACTTCTTTTCCATTTCCATAACAGAAGCATGATCTTTGCTGTCTCTGTCAGCACTGGCTTCAAAGCTGTCCTTGTCTAAACAAACCTCAGTGGATAAAAGTGCCTTAAAAAAGATGGAGGGCAACTTTTTGCATGGGTAGACAGGGAGAGGACAAGGGGGGATGGTTTTAAATGGAATGAGGAAATATTTAGATTAGATGTTAGGAAGAAATTCTTTATTCAGGGAGTAGTGAGGCACTAAACAGGTTGCTCAGAAAAGTTGTGAATACCCCATCCTTGGAAGTGTCCAAGGCCAGGCTGGATGGGGCTTGAAGCAACCTGATCTAGCAGGTGACATCCCTGCTCATGGCAGAGGGTTAGAACTACACGATCTTTAAGGTCCTTTTTGACCCAAAACATTCTGTGATATTCTGATGATTCAAACAGATAGGTCAGAACAGATCTCCCTGGGCTCTTCCATCTCCTCTACAATGGCTTTTGGGTTCTTCCAGCACTGCATCAGTTATCTTGGTCTCCTCTGCAGTGCAAGTGCATACAGCTCCTGCCTGTCTCCTTTCAAAACTTACATATGTAAAAATACTTTTATTCAAAGTCTCTCTTAGTATGTTTTTATTTTAGCTATGTTCTTAAACTTTGGGGAGCACTGGTGATCCACCGAAGTCACAGTCAGTGGACATTTTTACATTATCCTTCCACCATATGTTGCACTGTAGATGGATATAAGACATGATAATGCTAATATTACAAGAAGAGACACTTGCTGTATTAATCAAAACTGCTGAGACATGAAGACTGACCAGAGCTATCTGCCTACAGATGTTTTAAATTCTATCATATAAAGTCTTCATATAAATTCTATCATACAAAGTCTTCAAACCAAGGCTGGAAGTTTGTAAGAGATGATCTATAACTCATCCAGAAGATATTGGCCTGATGCAGAATTTTTTGGTTTTGTAGCCTATTTTATCTTGAAGTTCAGGATAGAAGGTTGTAATATTCCCTTCAGGCCCTAAAATCTCAAATTCCATGGAGATTATAGTGTCTGATAGGGATGTTCTCTCTATATAAAAGCCTTCCCATATAAGAAGCTTCTGATGTCAAGCGTCCTATTGAACATACATTTTTCTTTACATGTCAGTCTATGGATGTCTAAATAATCAAAGATACAAAGTACATGATGACAGGAGATTATGGCACCTGTCATGCCCATGGTCAAATGCTCCCAGCTGGCAGCTGCTGGCTGAGTTACTGCAGCCCTGAGCAGACCTCTCTGTTTCTGCCTGCTCTGAATCATCCTGGTAGTTTTGAGCTGCACCTCTTAACCCCTGGGTAAAATCTTCATCCTACTGAAGACAGCAGGACCTTGGTCACTGACATTTAGCAGAGCTAGGATTTCACTTTGCTTAGCACTTCTGACATTTTCCTCTTTTTTCCATTATATGTCTCTTTCTCTCCTGACACAGATGCATCCATATTTCTCGTATTTTCTCTCTGGCTGAGCACTTCCACTCATGTCACGTGGAACATCCAGCTGCTAGGACTCGGCCATGCTGCACCACAGGCAGTTCCTCTGTCCTGCAGTTTCCTGGGGCAAGGACACCTCTCCTCCAGCACAGCTTGAGGCGTTGGGTGGCTCTGCTCTGCTTGTGACAATGGGTTAAACACAACCTTTTCTGCATGGGGCTGCTGAGCAGGTAAGGGCTGGATATCAAAGCTTTCTGTTAGCTGAATATATCAGTAACTTCCAGTAGCCTGGAAATCAGAGGAGAAAAATGTAACCCTTTGGGCCAGTCTGGAGTGGGTGCTGCATGTCAGAGCCCTATCACATCTGGTTCAGTTCCTCTCTCTGGGCAGTGCTGGATGGGGCAATTCCAGAGGTTTATTGCCACTCTTCTCCAACTCCTGAAACAGAAGAGAATATTATTCAGTGGATAAATGTTTATTTCTCCTTTTTAAAGAAGCTTACTATAAATTACTTTTTAGCAAGCTAGACCCGTATGTAGACATGCTTTTAATTCTCCTGGAGCAACCGAACTTATTTTTGTTCAACAAGTTTCAAGAGTTCCAGTGTTGATTTATTAGAAAGTAACAGAGCAGGAAGACATGGGCTTTACCATGTGGACTAAAGTCTGTTCAGCAGATATAATTTTAAAGTCAGCTAAAATGTGGTGTAGGAAAGTAATGATGTTTGACCTGGACATCCTAAATGAAGCTGTCATAAATGTATAGAAAGATTTGCTTGATTCACCATGAATGTTGGCCACCTCATTACCATTTAATTATAATAATTAATTATAATATAGTTTTTGGCTGAGGATGTCCTGCTCACTTCTAAATAATGCTTGGCACGTGAGTACTTCAGATAAATGATACATTTTACCAAAGGGGTTTGTCTGATGCATTTTTGTTTAACTATATTAGGTGTTCCCTTTCCTTAGTTTGTGAGAAAGAGGAAATTTGAGGATCAATTTGATGTCCTTTCCATCATCAGATTTAAAAACGCTCTGTCTTGTTTAAAGAAAAGTATGTGTTTGTGTTAGGGGGGAATCTCAGGGAGATTTAGTTTTATTACAAGGTATGGAATCTTTAAGCAAAATAAATATATAGGAAAATATTACTAGATACAGCTTCTGTCCATGGGTAAGTACCTGTCCTGGGGACAATACACAATATAAAGTATCTAAAGCAGCTTTCTAGCCAGCCCATGGCCCAGGTTGCACTCTGCTCTGCCTGTTCTGCATCCTGAGCTTCAGGACAGATCTGGGCTGACTGGCGAGGGACAGCAGAAAAATAATGAGATATCTAGAAAGCAGACATTTCTTTGGTCTACAGAGAAGATGACTGAAGTGAGATGCCAACAAGTCTTCAAATACATTTTAAAAAATGTAGCAGTGGTGGTCTTCCAAAATTGTCCACTGTATCTACTGAGCATAGCAGATAGACCAGAGGCATTACAGCAGATGGCTTTGTCTGTGGCAAGGCAGTAGGAGAAACTCCTTAACAGCCAGGAAGGTGTCAGGACAGGATGCTGATCCTCTTTAGGGCAGGCATTAGGATAGGATACCTATCTTGGGGAAATTTCACTGGGTAGGTTTAAGGACAGGTGGGTTTAATCTTACATGATTGGTTTGTGTATTTTGGAAGACAAGTGGCTTTTTCCCTAAAGGAAGCAATCTTACTTTCCAGATCATAATCGTTAACTAAAGAAAAAATTATTTTGCCTATAAAATTGCATCAATAATCTCAAAACTGCAAAGTGAACCTAAAATGATGCTAGGGAATCTAAGCAGCCTGAAGCTCTGATGCTGTAAAGAACTGCTCTTACTCATGCCACATATTGCTAGTGAGGACATTTCCATTTGTTTTACTTTCTCTCTTTGGCACCATGTTTGCATTTCATGCATAGGAGAAGACTGAGCAGGTGAAGGCGTGTTTTGGTGATTTACCAGATGTCTTTCATGAAGTTGGCTGTGAGGGAACTCAGCATCTTCCCAGTTTTGGCAAATGTGCTTGCCTACAACCCATTGCAAATGGCACCTTGAGTGTGCCCTGGGCTGTGTTTAGGAAAAAGCATTCCAGTGGGATTTTCCCAAAGCATTGGTTTGGGTTTCCAAAATTGGGGCACACAGACAATCTCAAAGTGATCTAACAAGGTACTGGAACCAGCTACAACGTTCTTCATCACATCAGTGCCCATGGGGATGTGTGTGGAGGCAGGATGCTGCAGCAGCCCCCACTCCAGAACCCATCAGCAGCTGTGCTGCTGCCCTTGCCCACATCCATGCCCTTCCATGGGGCTCTGACCCTCCTGCAGGTCCAGAACAAGCAGGTTGTGCCTGGAAGCTGTTTCCCACGTGCAGGGTGTGAAGCTGTGGGAAGGGAAGGGAAGGGAAGGGAAGGGAAGGGAAGGGAAGGGAAGGGAAGGGAAGGGAAGGGAAGGGAAGGGGAACTGTGGCTGGGATGCTGGCTCTGTCCAGGCACAGGGCTTGGGAAGGCAGCAGTGCCCACAGGTTTCCTCTCTGCCTTGCCCCTTTCCTTTTAAGCCTCTCAGGTAGCAGGAAAGGAGAGGAAGTTCACAGCTCCCAGCCCTCTGCATGGGGTGCTGTGCTCAAACACCGCTCAGGTGCAACTCCTCCTGGCATGTAGTAATCTCATTTTCCACGTCCCAGAGGTGATTTTGCTCAAGCTGGGTGAGTTTCCTGGGGACTCTCATCCTCAACAGTGTTCCCATGGACAGATAACTTCGGCTACACATGGGTTTGGGGCCACTGTAGAATATGGGCAAAAACTGCCTCAGAGAGATGGGGTCAGGAACAGATCTTCCCCCCCACAGATACTCAGCACCACATCCTGCCTTCCCTCGTGTCCTGAGAGGCTGCATAAAGCCATGCATGCCAAGAAGGGCGAAGACCATCCAGTGGCCTCCTTACTCAGAACCCTTTCAGGAGTGATTTTAATTCGTGTAAATGAGTATTTTTAATTTGTTATACTGGCCTTTATCTCTATTACCATCTCATTTGCTTTTAAACCTAGTTTTGCCATCCTGACTGAATTCCATTTGATGCATTAGGAGTAATTCTCTTCCCAAAGGGTTAGACATTTTCTCTCCACATAAAAGTCGCTTATTTTGGATAAAGAGACGATTAGATTTATCTTTAATATTTTAATGGCAGCCAGGATTATTGGGTGGGCAGCCCCGGTTTCAGTTGTTGTTGGGGGATTAGACTCTAATAAACTCTTCAGATTGGGATTTTTTTTTTCTGTTTTTCACAAAGTACTTGTATTTATTTAAAAAATTCACTTCTTTTTGAGTCATAAATTCCATTTGCTGTTTCCTATTAGTATTAAATCAAGTTGATTAAATTCATAGTGACTATTTGCACATATATCTTTTTAATTTTAACATCCACAACATAAAATCTTTAATGGTGCAATTTGAAATACCTGCAACAGACATTGCTGTTGCTGTTTAAACAGATGGAAATGAGGATCCAGAGGGAAGGGAGAGGGAGAGAAGAAGGGATGGAGAGATGGACAGACCGATGTTGAAAAGGGGGTAAACTGACTATTCCCATCAAACATAATAGGAAAGATTTCGGGGTTGATAAGGATCTAGAATTTGGAGAAAGCTCCCTCTCCTCAAAATCACCAGCATCCTCTTGGTGAGCAAAAAGAGAGTGCAGCCTGCCCGGGGCTGCAAACTCAGTTCACATCCCAACCCGTCCAGCGCCAGGAGCCGGGCAGCCCCCGGAAGGCGGCATTTGCTCGGAGCGGACGCCTGCGGGGCTGCTGGGGTGCAAACCCAAGAAGTGAGTGCCCCTCACCCCTCGGGGATCCGCACCCTGCCCTGGCTGTCACGGATCCTACTTTAGGCTAATCGTAAACTTGGTAATAGAATAAAATGTCAGCAAAGTAGAAATCAATAAGTGTTAATGCTCCAGGACTTTCACTGCTGGGCTCCCCTCTCGGGCTCCCCCCTCCCGCACCATCCTGTCCCTTTGATTTCAGTCCCTTCTCTAATCCCCACCTCATCAGCTCCGGGAAGGGCTGATCTGCAGCAGAAAATCCCTCATTCGGGGCAAAATCAGCTTAATTTGCAGCAATTTGTAGCAGGTCTTTGCTGGGATTTGAGTCTCAAAATTATTCCGCGGGTGGGGGCCGGAGCCCCTTGCAATATGGGCAGAGATTTCCCCGCTCCTCTGTTTGCAGAGATTTTTCTGTGCAGTAATTACAGGCGGGGGCGCAGCCCGGCCCGCGGGGCCTGGCACGGGGCGAGCGGCCGAACACGCAGCCGCCCGGATTAGCAGCATTAGCGGCCTGCGTCGAGCAACAATTAATCATTTGCTGGTAAATACAAGCGGGAGCCTCCCCCGGCTGCCGGGGAGGGAAGGGGAGAAGGGGGTGGCCGCCCTGGCCTGCAATAGAGCAGTGAGGAAAGGAAAGGGAAGGGCTGGCGAGGGATGGAGACGCCCGGGGACCTTGTGGCCTCGGGACGGGAGATCAGAGCAGGCAACTTTCCTTCCGCTAATGCCGCTAATTACCGGCGGCAGCTCC
>NW_005054301.1:6522470-6541093 GCF_000277835.1 Geospiza fortis
GCTCAGTGGGGAACGTCATTTGGAGTGCGGCTTGGTTCGCGGGAGAGGGAGAAATAGAGCGGTGCGGGACAGCCGCTGTCACCGTGCGTTTGGGTGCCGGGCCAGCACTTCACTTGGCACCCCGTCACTTCCTTGGTGAAAAATTAGCTTGAGGTGGAATCGGAATTACACGCGTTAAATGAATTAAAAGCTGACTAATTAGTGCTTCTGACAAATTCACTGGGGAATCATCCACTGCCAGAGAAATTTCAAAGATGTGTTGTCTAGAGATCAGTTCTTGGTCCATACCATGCAATATCTTTGTGGTGACTCAGAAGAAAATACAAAATCAATGCAGGTAATGATTTCAACTTGACATAAAAATTGGTGGAGTGATAAATAATGATGGGAGTAGGTCAGTTATTCTGAGCAATCTGGATCGATTGGCAGGCTCTGCTCATTTGAACAATATGTGATTTTAATATAGCCAAATGCAAGACTATATATCTCAGAAGAGAAAATGAAGGTCACAGGCTGCTGTCATGGGAAGCAGTGGCTCTGAGGAGGATGGAGGACATGTGACAGATAACAAAAACTAAGCATGGATTTTTGGTGTAATCTGCTCTATCAGAGCTATGCCATTTCAGGATCTATCAGCAAGAAAATGCTACCTAGCAGAATGAGGGTGGTCTTGGCATCTCAAGACCATAACAGACTCATACTGTGTCCACTTCTGGTGTCTACATTTTCAATAAAAAACACCAAAGAACTGGAAATTATTCAGATAAGAACTTCATAAACAACCTATAAGTTAGGAGAGACACTTTCAGAGGATGGAAGGTTCTTTAATTTATTAACAAAGGCATAACAGGATTTAGCACTAGAAGGTCAAGCTAACTAATTCATAATTAATTTAATTAAGTATAAGTATTAATATAAGGCCTGAATTTTTCACAGTGAGGATAATTAGTAGAGTAGACAAGAGATTTTAAAAACAGCTTCTTGTTGGAAAAAACTTCTTTGGATGAAAGTATTTGGGCTTTTGACAGAAAAATATCTAGCTGCTTACAGAAATCCCTAGAACAATATATTTTGAAACCGTTTGTTTTACAAAATTGTTCTGAAATGTATTTTCTGATGTTAATTTATGCATTTTCATTTTATATTATTCTCCTACTATCACATTATAGCTTGAAAAATCGTTTAAATCTATTTTCATTTTAATTTTCAAACTGTTAAGTACATTTGCTACATAGTACTGAGTAAATGCTAAATTAATGGAAAATCCTTTTGTTATAACACAGCATAGAATCTTCATGCTGCCAAAAGTGTGAAATATTTCATGTGCCAAGAAATTGCAGATGACCTTAATTTTAAAATATAAACTAGGAATCACTGTCTCCATTGTCAATCACAGTGTCTGTATATTGCAGTATATATTGTTTGCTGTCAGCTGTTCCTGATGACCTGTAAGACTAGTTAAAAAAAGAATCAGTTGCAAAACCAGCATTTTAAAACTACATTAATTCTCCATGGAGAGAAATACTTTAAAATGCTAGAATTTCCCACAGTATGAGAGAACCTGATTTACAGCCATGTCTAATATTCCAGCATTAAAACTGTTTGCCTGAGGAATGGCCTTTCCCACTCAGACCTTCTAAAACACATGCTCCAGCACAGCCAAACCTTGCAGTCTTGGCTCAGGTCAGACTTGGTGACTGATGAGTCTGTCCGCATTCAGGGTGGTTGTTGGATCCAGGTTGCTCTCTGTATGCTGAGATCCCGGTTGCCTCAGTTGCTGCTCTGTGTTGCACAGGGGTGGCAGGAGGCTCAGCCTGGTGTCCTTGCAGATGAAATAGCATTGGAAGATGATGTGGTTCCACTTCCAACACCTTCCAGCTGCTAATTGGTCCTTGCTCCAGAGAAGAGCTAAGCCAAACAAATCACCCTAAATGTCTACAGTGGAGGTGCCAAGTCTTCAGCAACAACTGTTTTTAGTGCCTCCCAGTGTGCCCTAATGAATTAATAACCTGCAGGGCACTTAGAGCCATGCAATGTCCAAAACAAATCCATGGAGCCACCATTGAATGCAGTAATGGGGAATCAGGTGAAGGGATGGAGTCAAAAGGTTCCCCTATCTGGGCAACCCTGGTTGGATCTAAACAGGGGACATTCCCAAGGCAGGAGCTGGACTGTGGTGATCCCTGTGGGTCCCGTCCAGCTCAGGGTATTCTGTGACTCGATGAAGCTGGGGCTGTGTGGAGGCTCAGCGTGACCACGGTGAGCCCATGTCACCCCTGCTGTGCTCTGGCTGCCCAGGCATCTGCCAGCAGGTGTCACTGCTTTGATCTGAACCACTGGAGTCCCACCATCCCTTTGCTTCCCCCTTGGTGAACCAAAGGACCGAGGAGCCACAGTGAGCCCAGGGTGCCCTTTGTTTCCTTGGAGTCTGTATTAGCAGCTGGGATATCTTGTGTGTATCTCAAATTTGGGTTGCTTGGGATAAGTCCATTGTTTATGGGCACTCCTGGGCCTCTTTCTAATCTTGCATCCTTGCATACCTTCCAATGTGCATCCCATTTTGTTGGAAGACTTGTCCTGTTCTGTTGCAAAATAATCTCTGTTTAGCAACACATCTCTGCCTTCATCCGTGTGTGGAGCTGAGCAGCCCACCTTCAGATCAGTGTGGATTCCTGAAGATGCCACAGGCTCACTCCACAGACACTTTACAGTTGAACTTAGGTGACTTTAAAGAGCATTTTGACAGTCTGGGATGAGAGAAGCCTCTGTCATTGCTGCTGCTTTTGTGTGGCACAGCATGGGCAAAGCCGGCTCTCAGCCAGCTGCCAGGGGTTTGGTTTGTGTGGCAGAGGTGGCGCCCAGGGAGATGAGCCATGCATGTTTGTTAGATGGGAAGAGGTTAAAGAGATAAGGAAGCACTCAGAACTGAACTAAGGTGTTTACAGACCCTGGAAAGAAAGCAGTGCTTGCTGCCCAGGGATGAGGCTGGGCAAAGCCAGTGGCACAGGGTGGTGCCACTGCCCCTCATGGGTGACGTGCAGGAGCATCACCTGGAGAAGGTCCTGCACATGGGCTGGTCTGCAGGAGTCACTTGGCTTTGGTGTGCTAAACCCGCTGTCATCTGGTGAAGTTATGGGAGGACTGGACTGCAGTGCTCCTGGTCCCTCCGCTCATGCCATGGCACTGCCCTTTGTTTTCAGACTTCTAACAAAACCTGGACTAAAAAATGAAACAAAACATTACAATTTGTTCTTAGATTTAAGTGCACATCCCTTCCTGAAGATCCCCATAACAATCATCAAGAAAAACAACTTCGAACTAAGGCTGCTCTAGAGGATTATGAACACTAGAAAACCAATGCCAAAACCCTGATAGAAACAATGCAAAAAGAGGGAGAATAAAAAGGTAACGTGTGTTAAGGGCTTGATCACGATTACAGTTGGCACATCCTCTAACATAAATCTAAACCTGGGAAAATTAACAATAAAGAAACATTTCAGTAATCCCTTTAACTTTGAATTTCTGCAGCAGAAATACCAAAATGCAAAATGTTTTCATGTGGGCTTTAGTTATGGATGTATAAAACAGAACAAAACACTTTTAAAACCAGAAATCATTACCTTCAGTAACTATGGCTTGTCTTGCATTAACCTAGGGAACAGATTTTCTACCTCTCCTCACATTATCATATTGAATAGTACTCATAGAAGCCAATTGAACTGTTTGTGACTAAAATGTTACTCAAAAAAAATAAGACTATCAAAGCCAAATCATATGTAAATAATATCCTTCAAAGTCTGCTGAACACATCTTCTAGCCACAGAGTGATAACATTTTAATTATCAAAATATAAAAATGCTCACTGCAAATGCCCAAGAGTCCAAAGTTTTTGAATTAAGTCCATAAAAAATAAATATATTAGGTTCAAAATTGTAGAAGGCTTTAAATGATGTATTAATCTTCTTTTAGTTTTTTTCTGCAGTAAAATGGTTCCAATTGGTGTCGTCAAACATTTTGCACCAGCAGTGCTTTTTAATAAAAGTTGAAATTTTCTTGTACTCTCTTGATTCTTAGAGGTCTTCATGAAAAGCACAAATATAGTGATATGTAAAGCAGCATTGTAACATTTGCAACAACACATAAATTACAGTTAATGAAGAATTTTAGTTGCAGTGACCTGTAAATGAGACATGTTACCTTAACTAGCTCTTGATCATCTTCCTTTGGAACTGGTGGTCCATTCTGGAGTTACCAACTAAACAGGGAAAAAATACTGTGTGCTTCCAGCACTTACACAAACTAGCTTACCAGAATAAACCTTCATAAGTATTTTTGAAGGTCAGGGTGGTGTTTCTTGAAAAAACAAGATGATTTACCCAAACTGCATATTAATGGAATGACAAAGTAAATCTTCACATTTTCATTTGTGCTAATGAAAGGGGTTGAATGACTGGGTATTCAAAACTTTACACATTTTGTAGTAATTAATTTCTACTGCTTTTGAAATGGTTGGGGTTTTTTGATGCTAACATTCTTAAAATTTATTTGGGAAACATTTGCTGGTTCTTGGTGAAGCTTTAACTGCATGTAGCCTCAACTACATCCTTTATGTCTACAAATCCTTCTATTTTAAAGAAATAGAAGGTGCATTAAAGGGTAAAATAACTACCAACTACCATCAGAGTGTCATTAGTGAGCTCATCAAAATGATCTGTGTAGTATTACATCATGTAGCTCTCTGGGCCTCAGAGCTTCAGTCTCTCTGATTTCTGCTCCACCTTGGTAGAGCCAACCAGCTGCAGATGGCTTAGTGCTCAGAAGAGGCAAAAAGTGCTGCTGTGAGCACTGCTCTTAAGGCTGATGTATGAAGGGAGAGGACAGCTTTTAATTCAGAAAGACTGCATTCACATAGCAAGCCAAGACATTGGAGATTTTAAATATCTGGTATCTTAGTACAGGGAGGTGAGTCTGTGACAGTGAGTATATCTGTTTTCAGCTCCATTTTTCTTGTAAGAGTGTGTCTGTAAGCAATATCCCTAATCATCACTGTCCACGTCTGACAAGCCCCATGTTGAACTAGTGGGGAAATTTGACTTAGGCTGTTACTGGCTGATAGTTTCCAAATCATGTTATGAAATTACGTGAAATAAATTGTCCACTAACGTCAGCAATTTTTTTTCTTGTTCTAATTTACAAGAGGAATAAACATAAACTAATAATAGTTTTTAGTTATTCAGCTTCGTGCCATTGCAAATCACAGTGAATGGTGGAGGTTTGCACCAGAAGTCCCAGCTGACACAGGTGGGTGGCAGCTAGGAGGGAGAGAGGGAGCTCTGTTAGACAGGATGGGGGATCCCCATAGAGCATTCAGACAACAAGGTGCTGTATTTTTCTCTCCAATTTTTTTCTGCCTCCATTACTAAGTGTGGCACTATCTCAGCCTGGCTCGGGCAGTATGACTGGGAGAGGAGAAAATATCACTGAAAAAAAACCTATGGCAAGTTTCCTGCAAAAGTCTGGGTGCTTTTTTTCAGAAGAGACACCACAGGGGCTCAGGCACTTGCTGCTGGTTCTTCCTGGTGCAAGAGGAGGAGGAACAGAGCCTCTGTGCTGCTTATGATTGTAAAACATCCAGGATAATGTAGGAATTGCTCTGCATGACTCCAAAAGATAAGAAGAGGGAAACCTTTAAAGAGCCTGCCTTATGAACCAAGGGGAAAAGCAGTGATTCCAGAAATGTTTGACAGAAAAGTGAGAGTATAAAGACACCATCATTAACATGGCTTGAAAGACAGGATGTTAATGCAGCTGAAAGCTATTGCTGGTTGGATCTGCCAGGACATCCCCAGCTACACGGGTGTTTCAGCAGCCGGAGGGGCTTTGACTCTGTTGACGTAGGTAGTTATAATCAGGAGGAGAAAGTGGAGAGAAGGCACAGGAGGGATGGAGACCAAGAAACAAAAAAGAAGGAGGGGGGAGAGAGCGAGGAAAGAAAGGACAGAGGGAAAAGGGAAAAGGAGAAAGAGAGAAAATGTGGGGGGAGAAGAAGAGAAATGGGAAGGAGAGCAAGCGAGACTGTATTTCTATAATTACTGTGGATTGGCTCGGATTAAGGGCAACTAGCTATCTCTTGGTTTTTGCTTTTTATATAACAACTAATCTCCTTCTAATCAGTTATTATTAAATTATATTCCATTTTTAATTCATTCACAGATCATTGGTGGCACAATTCGGACATCTGGACAGATAATTGAATAGAGATAATTTATGTAAATGAGGAACAGTTGTGTACCAAGGGGGGGGAGGGGAGATTTCAGCTCCCAAGGCTGGTGACCTAATGAGGACTCTCCAAAAGCTGCCCTTGCTCCCTGGGAGGACTCAGGTGTGAGGGGAGATGCTAGGAATATTTGGGTATTGTGTGTTGGATATAAACACACATACAAGAGGCCATCAAGCCTGACCTGTCTCACTTTACCTGAGGGACCAACCTATATCAAACATCATTTCTCTGAAGGCTGAAAACAGTGGCCAAATCAGCACCTGGAGGTGCCCTTTGCCTCCCAGGGAGATGTTGTTTCTAACCCAGATCTTTTAATGATTTCCTGTGCGATAGCCCAGAGCTGCACTGACCTGACCATAGGGTGGAGGCAGCAGTGAAGGAGCTACTCCAACTCAGAACACCAGCTAGCTGCCAAGCCTAGTACTTTGTGCAGGCCTGACTGGAACCCTGGAGCCTTACTCCTCAAAAATGCCTCCCTGCTCTTTGATAGACACGGTCTAATCTTTCATTGCTTGTCCCAAACTCTGAATTTTGGAATCAGGAAAAACTTTTGTAGGTAGACAGTTCAAAGAGAGGTTCCAGGATCAAAGGCAGTAACCAAGTACCACAGAGGAACTGGACTAAAGCATTGTGGCAGCAGCAATGTGAAAGAACAGCCCCAAGATTCGGGCCTGTTGTCATCTATATGGGCACTGTCAGGATGAGCAAATGCAAAAGTGGGGTCAAACACTGTCCAGAGAGACAACACAATGTGGCAGCAGGATACATCAGATCCAGCAGGAATACCTGCAGGGTAGGGAGTCTACTTTGGCCATACTCCCATTGTAGCCAGAGGACTCTGACCAATAGGCTCAGGAGAGCCTAGGACATGGTTTATCTTACCTTGATAAGGTAAAATAAACTGGATTAGGGGAATTGCATCTCCACTGACTTTATTGATGAGATAGATACTGACTAGAGAAGTGGCCCAGGACTAGCTCAGGTGTGGGCATCTAAAGTTAAGCAAGATGGATCCCACTATAAGGGAGGAAAGGTATTTCTCTGCTTTTGCAGTAGTGGAACAGCACAACTGCATATTCCTCTGCCTCAACAAGGGAAGATCAAAATGAAGTTCTTGTTCTGGGCTGTGGTTATATTACTTCTCTACAACATCTGGATGCCACAGAGCTAGGTGCTGAAGAAAGAAGCATGATAGATCAATTTCTCTTCCAAAGGGGGAAAGAATGCTAAACTCAATTGCTACAGCAAAAGTCTAATTTCCATCACTCCGTCATAACTGGAGGAATTTTGCCTTGCATACTGAATTTCTTCGTGTTATGGAATTGTTGGAGGAAGGGAACACCAAAGATGCATTCAGTGTGCGGGAAGACTACTCACAAGATTTGTATGTCAAAATAAATTCAGGTTGAATTGCTAAGAATACAATGCAAATGAAATTAAAGTGGTTCAAGTGACCTTCTTGCCCAGTGTCAGAAATGCACTGGGCTTTGTTCAGCTCTGCAGGGGTTTTTTGTTGATTAAAAAATTCCCTTTTCAGGTCGATTCTTGAGGCTCTAATTAGCAAAATGTGAAATTGCCAGTGGAAGAATTATTGTGAATTTTTCAGATAGGAGTTATCAGTGATAACAAGAATGTAGCCATATGACTGACTACAGCCATAAAGTTGGGACAAAAGTTCTCAGCAAGGAGGGTTTAAATCAGCCCTTCTTTAAGTCTTCATAACCAACAAAGAAAGGTGACCGAGGGGTGTATTAATGCCATTTGCAGGATACTGAGTTGGGAGAATTTATGCCCACGAGCTGAAGAAAACCAGAGTGCTGCAGCATGGACAACATAGGTGGGAGCCAAATCAGCAACCCGTTTAAAGAGAAAAATCCCAGAGCCAAAAAATGTGCCTCAGAGACAGAGAGTAGGACAATGAGAACAGCTGGGCATAATAGTTTGGTATGATTGCAAGGTACTTTTGCAATATGACAAAGATCTAAAAAGGATTGAAACAACTCCATAATCAGAAACATGACATTGTGGAGCAGCCTATTTATGTTGTATTTCTCCAATATTAAAACTCAAATTTTCTATGCAGTTGTGCAATTTTGTTTTTTAAGGAAATACTAATAAATGGAACAGAGCATAGAAAAGAGGAAAGATAATGCCTGGGAACTTGTGGTTTTGGTCTGTGAGCCATGCAGAGATGTGTCTGACTTAAGTGATAACTGAAGAGAGAAGAATAGGAATCCCTCAGCCACCAGAAAGGTACGGAATCTGATGAGAAAGAATAAGATTTGGGCTAGCACCAGGGAGAGGAGTACTAGTCACTAAGTGGAAGGCAGATCACAGGTCACCTATGCAGAGGGTAAAGGCGAGCATTGAGGGGGAATGGATGATGTTAAACTGTAGCCATTTCCCCAGAGTAACTGGCAGGACTATGGGAACCCTGTCATGGGGAACTTTTAATAGATTAGATGTTTTCTCTCTCACACATTTACCCTGTTACTGGTAGTAGCCACCACTGCAAGACACAGGAGCTGTGCAATGCTGCTGACTCCTTACATCCTGCCTGCTTGGCTCATATAAATCCCAGTGAAGGCAGGAAACTCCTCCATAATGTACCATGTCCCATTGCAACCTCTCTGACATGTTTTCCTGCAATCTTCTGCATGCTCTGTGTCTTTCCTGATGCTGCCTTCCCTTAAGCATACTGGGGGCTGCCACATGTCTTAGGGTTTCAAACCAGTTTTCCTGAGGACTATTAAACTAGTTTGGTAATTGGTTATATAGTCTATTAAGAAGGGACTACTGCATTTGTTTGTTTGTTTTAATAATATTTTATAATATTAACCTTTTCTGTTATGGTGAAAAAGCTTCATAAGAAAGGGAGCACTGCTGTATGTCCTAAACATATCCAGTCTGGTGTAGTGTATTTCCTTTGCAAACTTATTCAGTAGCCAAAGCTCATCGACATTTATCTCCATTTCATCTCCAGTTTCCCTCACTTCACCATAGACTTAGGCCACTGTGTTTTCCCAAATGAGCAGGTGGGCTGTGATGAAAATGCAGACTCAGACATAATTGACTCTGGGAGAGCTTTGAAGACCAGAGCTGATATCCTGGCTTGGCAGACAATGCAACCTGAGAATCAGCACAACGTCTAGAACACAACAGTGAGCTGCTTGTATTGACTCAAAGATGGATCCTGAGAATGTGTCCACCTTTAATCCCAGATATAGTGGATATAAGTCCAAGGCCCATCTGGCCAAGGGACCATTATCCTCTCATGGTCTGTCCCTCATCTCAAATGAAAAGGTTTGTGCTCCTCAGACAGACAAAGGTGTGTGGGGCACAAGTGTGATACAAGTGTGTGACACAAGCATCCTGGCTTGTGCCAGAAACAGCGTGTCCAGCAGGACCAGGGCAGGGATTGTCCCCTGTTCTTGGGACTGGCAAGGTCACACCTTGGATCTTGTATTCAGTTCTGGGCTCCTCACTACAAGAAGGACATTGAGGTGCTGGAGTGTGTCCAGAGAAGGGCAACAGAGCTGGTGAGGAGTCTGGAGCACAAGTCCTGTGAGGAGCACCTGAGGGAACTGGGGTTGTTTGGGAGATAATTTATTTCTCTACAATTACCTGAAAGGAGGTTGTAGCCAGGTGATGTTCAGTCTCTTCTACCAAGGACAAGGGCAAATGGTCCCAAGCTGTGCCAGGGGAGGGTCAGATTGAATATTAGAAAAAAATTCTTCATAGAAAGGGTTGCCAAGCACAGGAACAGGCTGCCCAGAGAAGTGGTTGAGTATAGCCCTGGAAGTATTTATAAGACACATAGATGTGGGTTTTAGGGGCATCGTTCACTGCTGGGTAAATGGTTGGACTCAATGATATTAAAGGTTGTTTCCAACCTAAATGGTCCTTTATTTCTATTCTATTATTAAGAATCCAGGTGTCCAAGGAAAGAAGGTGATGAACGACAGTCATACAGAGTGAAAATAGCTGGGAATAGAGAGAAAGGGTAAAGGAAAATTTTCCAACCTTTACTTGAAATTCCATTACTTGTGGTGGATACTCATGCCAACCTCATACATTTACAACCTTGCTAGATTTCCCAAGGGAAATGCTGCAGAAATAGATATTTGTCTTAAGGTATATAGACAGTTTATTTTAAGTCTTAAAGGCATCACTTGATTTAGTTTTCCTAGCAGGGAGGAGCAGGACCAGCAGTCAGGTGGGTTATCTGGTGGTGACAGGGAAGCAGATGCTCACACCACTCTTTTAACTCTCACAGCAATGCTCAATCAATCATGGGCTCATACAGCAGTGATCTGGGTGGCACACCCCTGCCCCTTCCCTTTAGCCACACCCCAGAAGATGGTAAGGGCCAGTACTTCGTCCATCTCCAGAGTCCAGTCAGCTCTGGGGTTTCCATCATTTTTCAGGTCTCCATCCTGTCGCTGTTCCTGGTTAGTAAGTAACAGTGGGGCGTGGGTAAGGAGAGCAGCAGTGTGTTCAGTGAACCTGTGTCACTTCCTTATGCCTCATCACTCTCTGTGTACCTGCATCTCAAACACTGCTGAAGGTTAGATGGTGGATGTCAAATCAGGAGATGGATTGCTAGAAAGCTAGGACTAGTGGGAGCCCAGAGAAGCTGTCTCTTTGTCCCTTCTGCCTGTGCCATGACCAATTATACCCATCTCCCTCCAGACAGAGGGACAAGCATCTAAGTAATTTCTTCCAGTGTCTCCCTTGCAGTCTGTTTTGCTCCTCCTGGTCATTTTTCTTAATTTTGCTCCTAGTGTCTAACACAGACCTTTCCTGCTACAATTTCCTGTGCCATGGGCACAGAGGGCAGCTTTTTTCCTTCTCCCTATACAGCTTTCATGCTTGGGGATTTTCTTTTATCCTCTCTCCGTCTTCCCACTTCAAGTTACACAGCACCGCTTCTTTCAGGTTTGTCTTTGCAGGACGTGTGTCAGATCTGTGATCATTCTTATTGCCCTCCATTAGGCACTCTCCAATGAGTCCACTTAGAAAGTCAGTTCCAAAACTGGGCTCAACACACAAACTAAGGTCTCACCAATGCTGAATACAAGGAAAGGTAATTTCCAGAGGTCTTGACACTTGTAGTCTTATCCATTCTTTACAGTAGGAGGTCTGATTTGTTTGCAACACCATAGTATTTTTGACAGTGCTTGTAATCCCTTCTAACCTCTACTGCTTTTTTGGAAGAATTGCTGCATAACAAGTTGTTTTCCAACCCCTGTTTATGCATTTCATTCTTTCTGCATCACTGAAATTCTTTGCATGGTTTCTTACTGGATTGCATCTACGTTTTTTCAACTACTTTCCTAAATTGCCAAGATGATTTTGAATGCTAAGTCTGTCCTTCAGTGTACTTAAAGTGCCTTCCAGGTCTGTGTTTTCCTGATGTGCTCACTCCCCCTTTTGTCATCTATGTTGTTAATTCATCCAGTGAGCAGAACCAGACTCAGAACAGATCTTCATGAAGCTATGCTCAATACATCCTTTATTTTGGTAGTAAACCACTGAGGACTATTTGCTGAGCGCAGTTTTTCAACTAATTTTTCATCTATCTAACGTTAGTTTCTGCTAATTTATATTTCCCTAGTTTACTCACAAGGATAGCTTTTGAAATGGAGCCTAGGCAGCTAATGGAAATAAAGATACTCAACCTCTTCTGTTCCTTCTTTATCTACAAGACCTGTTGCCTTGCTACAGCAAGAAATTAGATTGACCGAAAGGGATTGATCCTTGACAAATTCACACTGAAAACAATTGTCTCATTTTAGCCTTTGATATTTAGAGAAAACTAGGTAATTTATTCCAGAATTTTAATGGGAAAGGGAATTAAGCTGATTGGTCTATAATTACCCATCACCTTTGCCTTCACTTCTGTAAGAGCAATGCCTGTGATTTTCCTGTACTCCGCTACATCTCAGCAGGTTCTGGAAGACAGCCACTACTGACTCTGAGACTGCTGTAGCCAAATTTCTAAGCACCTTCAATGAAGCTCGTTATGCCAAATAAATCTGAATGCACCTAACTCGATAACATTACCTCTCCCATACACTTTTCTTATTCGATGCCAAGAGTTTACTTCTTTAACACTGTTATTAGTTTCTCTAATATTATCCTCTTGTCAATAATTTTCACTCCCTGTTGGGCAGAGATCCAATATTTTGCTTAGTCTTCCTCTTGCTACTAATGAATTTACAGAATGATTTCTTGTTCCCTTTGATTATCCTGCTACTTACAAACTTATTTTATGCTTGGCCTTTTTTGTTATATTCTAGCTTGCCTCTGCTGTTCTTCTGTACTCACCTTTTGTACACCAAGCTATTGCTTATCTTCTGCACCCTTCCTTCACAGGTGTGAGGTCAATGACAAATTTGTGAACTAACCAGGTTGTTTTAATTTTTTCCCCTATTTTATGATATGACAGCCCCTCCTGGAGCAGAGGAGGACACGGGGCTCGGAGAAATAAGGCTGGTGTATCATGAGTTTGCTGCAGTTGAAGAAGAAGGTTAAGGGGAGGTTGTAGGTTGACAATTGGATTAGGAGATGCCAGAGACAGGGAAATGCAGGAGAGCTCTTTTTCCCACAGTTGTACTTGTGGTAACAGCAATTATTTTGAGCATTATTAAATATCATAACCACAGCTCTAATGACATTTATGTGGAGGCAGTGAGGCTGCATCCTTGAATTTTGCAGAGAGGTGTTAGCCTGCTTCTCCAGCCTAGTGGTTGATCTGATCCTCAGCTCACTAACAGCGAGGGCAGGTTGAGGAGAGGTGGGAGACAACAGTGTTGTGCTGTAAGGAGACCCTGCACTGCAAGGTACCCAGGGATAATGCCACAGCCCTGGTGTGCCCCCACACTGGGGCCCTGTCACCTCTCACTGTGCCACCACTAAGCCCCCATGTATCGTCAGCATCCCACCTCGACGAAGCCAGGGACTGAGTGCATGGGTAGAGGGTTGGGGAATGCCAGGGTGGGGTCCTCCTCAGCACCCTGCCAACGCTGCCCCATGCCCATGTCTTCTGCAGAATCCCAGTGTCGGTGTCCTTGCCCCTTTATACTCCCCATTTTGCCTTGACAACAGGTGCTCCTCCTCCTGCTGCTGCCCTGGGCTCTGTGCAGACAGTTCCCCGCCCTGTGCTCCTTATTAACACCCCTCCTAACCGGCAGGAGCAGACACCACCAGCAGCTCCTTTCCCCTCCAATCCCCTCCCCTTCCCTTCCATAATCTATCTAAATATTAAAATGAGTTTGTCCCTGATTTACATGCGTAAGAAGGGATGTAATAATGAGGACGTAGATTAGAAGATTTAGCACAATCGTTTGTGTAGATTGTGTCCCATCAAAGGGCAGCTCTGACAAGCCGAGATTAAGGAGCAAACAGCTGCCGCTGGAATTCAGTCCATTTGTTTGTTTGCTGTTTTCTCTCTTGACTCCAGCAAACAGTCTCATTAACATGCAAGTGATTTGCCCCTTAAGCCTTTTCCTGTTTATTATTGGGGGAGTTGCTGACGAGGGCTTTGTAGAGTCCCTGGCCCAGTTCTGAGAGATCGACATGCAAATCAAGATTAAAATGGGAAGTAATTAAAAACAAAGAAGGGGCCACAACACCTTGGTCCCCTCTTTCCTTTGAGGGATCTTAAAGTTAAGGCACTGGAAAAAGGTGTGCGGCGAGGGAAAATGGAGCACTGTCCAGCAGGCCTGTGTGACCCTGGCAGGCCCCTCTTGGTTGTGGTGTTGAGCTCTCCCTTTCTCCTGCTCTCCTCCACTCCCTCTGCCTCCCCCTCTTCAAAATGTCTGTCTGCTAAACTCATTTGCAGCCTTTGCTTCAGCGCCCTCGTTTGTCAGCACCTTCCATATGGTCCCTTCTTGCTGCCCACCATAGCCTCTGCACACTGGGCAGCACGTCCTGGACCCACTGCTGCCTTCATGTGCACAGCCCCTGGCCCAGGACCACCTGTGCCCTCTGCCCCCTTAGCAGTGGTGTCCCCATCCAGCATCATGAACCTACCAACACTTGCAGCTTTTTCAGCATCCACAGTGGGTGAGGGACTGACACACGCAGGGATTGTGCAGCATCCATGCTCACAGGCATTGACAGTGATGCAAAGGGTCTCCTGAACACATACAAGGGTCTCCTGAAGCCACCTGGGTTGCGAAGGCTAGCTCAGGTCACTGGAGCAACACTGGCAAAAACCAGCACATTGTGTCCTTCAGTAGCACCCAGACTCAGCTGGTGAACGCTGCTGGTTGGAGCAGGGCAGTGACAGCGTGCTCATCTGCTGGCTCCCCAAGTGCAGTGTACCCTGTCTACAGCTGTCTAGGGATGACAACTGTGAGGAACAGCACACAGCATTTCTTGAGAGAGAGAGACTGCCACATAAATCTCCTGCAAAGCAAGCAGTCCTTTCCCTTCATTCATCAGAGCGCTTGCTCTGTCCCTTGCAAGACAAGTAAAAATATAATGAAGCCTAGAAACTCACTCTGGGAAGCAGCCATGGTTATTCAATGTGTGTCTACACAGACAAGCAGGGACAGATGTGGCTTGGTCTGCCTGGTAGCTGACTCTTGCCTGGCAGCACGGAGCTGTGCCGGAGTATCTCCACAGCCAGCCTCTTGTCTTGGTCACCCTCAAGGCTCCTGGCCTGGGCACAGCTGCTCCTAGACCCTGGGATTCCTGCCCAGGTACACAGCAGGCTTGCACCTTGTTAAGCAGACTTGCACACGTTTGTATGTGCATACCCTCAGTGCCAGGATGAGGCTGTGCACCAGGTGTGACACTGAACAGTTCTAAAATTTGTGACTTTGCTTCATGCTTTTCTTAAATCCTGATGCTGACAGGCTGCTGTACCTTTCCATGGGGTGCAGGGCAAGCAGGAGCCGAGGAAAGGCAGCCTACTTGAGGTTAGCCCAAAACCTTTGGCCTTGGGGAGTGGCTGCTGTTTTTAGTGGTTCCCCAGCTGTTACTGAAGTTGGTTTCATGCGTGGCCAGGAAGAGACTACAACACTACAGATCTGTGACTGCAGATTGTGTTGTAATGAACACATGTAGGAGAATCATGTTTAAAACACTTATGCATGCTGTAAGTACTTTCTAACCTGAGTCCTTTATTTTTATTAATCATGGAGTAGAGCTGCACAGAGGGATTGGTCAGGAAGATCTCACTGTCCATCTTGCTCCACTTAGCTGTTAAGTCCAGAGAATTTCATGGCTTTTGTAGAAATGACTGTTTAGAGCTGCAGTGCCTTCCCCTCAAACTGCTCCTGCTGCTTGCCAAGGCAGTGCAATAAGGAACGACCAAACCAAAACATGGCCAGCCTCAGTGTTACGGCATTGCACAAAGTAAATGAGATGGTGACCATGATCCTTGCAAACAGTATTATGTACAGACAGAATGACAGGCGAGTGATTGTCAATTCCCTGCTGTTGTTTCCAACTCATTGGCCAAAATAATTAATGAAATAGTTATAGCTTTTGCTTTTTCAAACTCAGAGAATGGCACAGCTTCACTGCTTACCCAGCTTTTTTTGCTGTTTGTTATGACAGTACCAAGGAAGAGAAGAGCATTTTCCCAGCTGGGGCACTACCTGCAGGACAGCATAGTCTGATACAGTTGAGTGGCCAGTCAAGTTCAAACAGTGTCAGAGATAGACTCTGATAGATAGATAGATAGATAGATAGATAGATAGATAGATAGATAGATAGATAGATAGATAGATAGATAGATAGATGATAGATAGATAGATAGGAATAGCCGCTGGACTCCTCTGATCAGCTCTGACCCTGCCCCTCTACCCCTCCTCTTCCTCTCCAAGAGGTGGCTCTGCAGCCAGCAGCCAGGCTCCAGGTGTGCTCATGAAAGAGGTGGCCATGTGCAGTTCCAGTCAAGCCCCTGGTTTCCCCGTGGGGCAGCATTCAGCCGTGCAGTGCCTTGCACACTCGCTCACCATGCAGTCCCTTCAGCAAGGAGGTTCCCAGGCAGCAGCAGCAGCACCCCAGCAGCAGTAACACTGCCTCTCTCAGCACCATTTCTTTACCTGTAACAGCTCAGCCCTTGTTGCAATGGATTTTCAATGGAACATTGAAAGTTGCTTCATCATTTTAGTCCTAACAGAATTCTACTGCCTGTTTGTCTGTTTTGTGTTTTTTTCTTTAATTTCCATGAACATAGAGTTTTGGTTTATAGTGGGATAAGGATTCTGTGGCTTGGGCACTTAAAGTCATAAATCCCTGGCCCATTTTTGTTCAAACACAGCACAGTCAAAACAACCACTGCTTCCTTGGATAGAGATCAGATCTGAAGAACTTCATACTCCCCAACCAAAAGTGTTATGAGTGATTAAGAGGGCCGCTAATAGTAGAACTGGGTAGTCAGCCTTGATGTAAGTAATTTGAGTGCTCCAGCTCTAAATGGGAATGAGCAGGTAAAACCAGTGTGCAGCATGCTGGCAAATAAGCAGGGAACTGCTGGAGAGTGCTATTTGCCTGCAGCTCATGTCACCATCCCTGACACCATCATGCAGTGCATCCCTTCCAGCCTGGTCCTTGTGAATGTGCTGATGGACCCCAAAGAGGGCAATCAGTGTTTCAGCCAAAGGAAGACGCGTGATGGAGAAAGGAGCTGGGAAAAACAATGCTCATAAATGAGGGAAGGGAAGATATTTGAGTTCCTGATTCCCAAATAAAAGGTTTTTCCCCAGAAGGATCTAATCATCACCCTGAGATGGCAGGTGCAGGAGAAGCTCTGGAAAACAGTGGCTTTGACAAGGGGAGACTGAGTCCCCTCGCATCTCATGACTCTTGCATTATGTGTGCAGAGGGGTCCCTGCCCAAGCCTCCTGCTGCAGTAATAAGCGCTTGACTGAGAACAGGGCAGGCAGGAAATAAAAAGGGGCTTCTTGGGCCCGGCTGCAGCATGTGCCACCGTGTGAGCTGGGGAAGTGGGGAGTCTCTAATCCCTCGGGGTCAGGCCAGCTGCCAGGATCCCACTCCTTCCCCAGCACGGCAACTCCGCAGCCTCTCTCGCACCAGCCGATGACACCCTTTGCAGGGCAGGGGCTGCCTGCAGCCTCTCCTCTTGGGGCTTGTGTTCCAAACAGCTGCAGGCCTAGGAATGCAAAGTTTTCTGTACACCTTCTTTTGGGAGGCCCAGGAAGTTTTTGTGACTTGCATAAACACTTAGCAGGGTCCAAGGGGAAGGTGCACTGCCTAACTTGTCCCTATAATTGCTGGGGTTTCATGGACCAACTTTGCCTGACCTGTGCTGGGCTGTTGTTTTTCCCCTCTGTCAGGAAAAGGATGTATAAAATTATACTTGTGGACATAATGGGGATTTTTAATCAAAGCCACTCCCATGCATGGAGCTTCTCCCTTCAGGTCTGAGATATTCAACTTGCCCTCCATTGCATCCTTCTTTTGACTATGATTATTGTTGCATTTCTATTGCTATTATGTCATAAATTTACGTCTTGTGTTCCTGTTTGTTATCTGGGGATTCTGCTCTAATCTTGACAATCGCTAATGCAGTGTAAATCCAGCACGCTGGGTGATAATCTGGCTACATAAAAAATAAAAAAAGAAAAAACCAACACACAAACAAGAAATAAATTTTTAAAACAAAAACAAACAAACAAACAAACAAACAAAACCTTTCTAGGCATAATCAAAACCTTTCACTTTAATATTGGGCATAATACTTTTACGATGAAATTGCATTTTCCCCAGCTCTTCTCTGTAGCTCAGAAGGATATCATGCTCTGTTTGCCTCCAGATAAAGCGGGTGCTCGCTGGGATTTAGCGGGCAGGGTGCAGGATCCGGTCCCAGCACGGTGGGGAGCAGTTTGCGTCCTGCGCTCCAGTGACATCCGAGAGCTGGCAGGAGCCCTGCTCCTTCTCTGGCCTCGGCGGGGAATGTCTCCCCGTCGCCAAACAGAGCTCTGAAGGATGGATGGGGGCCTTTCTTGGATTGTGTTAATTCCACACAAAAAGTAATTTAGTATGACTCATTTTTATACGTAGCAGTTAGCACCTGTTGAAACCCTCGTTTCCACCCAGATGTATGTCCACGCTGTTAAACCGGTGCGCTCAGAACCGAGGAGGGCGCGGGTCAGGGAACGGGGCGTGTGTTTCAGTCCCTTTCTCAGAGAGACACGAGCAGGGTACGAGCGCAGAAAGCACGGCAAGCCGGGGAGAGAAGATGCGGCGGGCGAGGTGGTGCATTGGGGCTTGGTGGTGCGGATATTTCGCAAGAAGAAACTCCCACCCCAAAGCCCAGGCCATGGCTCTTTGCGGGCCCGGGCCCCCAGGCAGCACTGGG
>NW_005054301.1:6541302-6567557 GCF_000277835.1 Geospiza fortis
CCCGTTTTCTGCCCACCTGCCGATTATGCTTAATTAGGCGAGGAGTTGATTAATTTGAGGTAATTGACAGCTAATTACAGGCCTGAGGGCTCATTAACTTGACGTCCTGTCTGAGGGAATCAGCTGGAGGAGGTCAGGTGATGTGCAGCCCCCCTCTGGTGCCCGCTTGCTGCCCACTCACCTGGCGGCCCGGGGTGGGGACAGTGAGGCTGCCCGGCGGGAGAGGGCATGCTGGGGGCCGCGGCCACGGAGCGTCGGGAGCACCACCAGCCCCAGAGGGGACGCAGCAGGAGGGATGCTGCAGGGCAGGAGGGCTCCCTGTGGTAATAAAGCAGGAGGAGAGGAGTTTGGCGGTTGGTGATGGCCTGGAGGCTCGAGGACAAGAAGCCGAGCATGCAGGCAGAAGGGGAGAGAGATGCGCGTGGGATGAAGGCTCCCAAGGCTGCAGCTCCCTGTAGGCTGGGCCAGCAGTCCTGCAGCATGCCCATGGCTCCAGCAGGGTGTCCGGGGCGATGGAGGGATGCCACAGGTCCATCACTCCAACAGGAGTTCACAGCAGCTGCCGGCAGGCTGGAAGCACTCGTGCTTGCTGTACTGCAAGACATTATTAGTCACTTCATGTTTACATCATACAGCTACTGATTGAAAAAAGGGTGTATTTTTTCGGTACAACTTCTCTCAGTTGCTCTTTATGCAAATCACAGGACAGCAAGAGAGCTATTTACCTAACATCCTATTGATCTCCCTCACTGGAGAATTCAGGCATGTCCTCTGGATTCACAAATGTATCCTTATCTCACCTTTGTAGAACTGGCGGAATCCCTGCATAGAGAGATGGTAAATGACACAACCAAGGTTACTTTGAAAATCTAAGCTGGATCCAGCTTTTCGAGCCCTACACCCTGGGCCTTGACCATAAAACCATCTTCACCATTTTCGACAAGCACAAGGCTGGTTACCTGAAGATGACTGCCAGAGGTCTGGCCTTATGGCTACTCCTCTCCTAGGGGACTGGCAGCTCACAGATCTGGGATGTTCCCGGCAATGCTGAGGAGAGGGGCAGAGGATGCCTTTTTAAAAGTTACTGTCTAATTATGTCAGAGAGGATGTGGCTGGAGAAATGTAAGGTCACAAAGGTTTGTGATGGCTTCTTGTTGCTGTGGGAGGGCTCATCACCCTCAGACTCCATCTCCTCTTCAGGAAGTCTTGCCGTAGACATGATGGATGTAATGCCTAGTTAGTAAGCTTGGATCAGGATTCAATGGTAAGCCAGTACAGAAAGTGGCTGAAAGGAGCAATGAGAAGTAAGCCATGCTGGTGAGCAGAATGACTACAGGGCACAGTAACAGCTGGACTGTAGGGCAGACACAGGCTTCATTCATACCAAGGCATTGTGCATTGCTCTGGGCAATGAAGGCTTGGATTACAGAAATCAAAGGAATGGATCTCCTGGCAAAATAGCAGACAACTCTTCTGTGAGCATATGGAAGTCTGGTGAAGAATCTAAAAAATCATCATAAATCACAGTTTGACCTGACCACTGGGGCTCTTCAGCCAGAGGAAGCTGCATTGCAACTGAAGCCTTCTCAGACACTTCCCTTCACACATTGGCATCATTCCTCTGCCTTATTTTAGCTTTATTTCTGCCTCTGGCTCCTCTGAAAGTGCTATGCCATCCTCCCATTCGTGGTGTGATCAGAGAGGATGAAAAATATAGGTGTCTCATTTGCATATTGCTGACAGTGGCTTTTAGAAACCTGACTAAACAGCTTGCTTTGATATTCTGTTGTTACATTCTACAGCTAACTTGTACACTGCCCTGCATCCCTTTGAAATGTACTGATGTTTCATTTTCAAACTCTCTTGTTTAAATTTCATGCAGTCGGGTAAAGCTGACTGGTCTCTATGGCAATTATTATTTAATACCCTTCTCCCATTTGTTGTTCCTTCTTTCTACCCTAAACACACCCGGCCTGGGTGATGATTCATGGTACAGAGGCCAAATGGACCCATGTGACAAATAAATTTTGTTCACTTGCTTAGAACCTTTCGTGTGCCTGTCTCTTTCAGGAGAAGGTGTCCATAATTTAAGTTGCATTTGAGAGGAGATCACCCCAACAACTTTTATAGTGGCATTTATCATTTAGAACCTGGGAGAGGAGTTATTGGGAGGAGCCCAGACAGGTAGTTTCCTCTTTTTCTCTCTAAATCCATTGTTGAAATTGGCTAAACCTTGGCCATTTCTCATCTTGACTATTACAAGGCTGTTGCCTTGTAGTGTAAATACAAAGACTGTACATTGGTGCAGTAATATGGAGCATTACGCATAGCACTGGGTTACCTCCTCATGAATTTCTTCCTCTTTTCTCTGTTGACACAGATTCATCAACAGTGATGAAAGAATCTCATGGGCAAGGATATATTTAACCATATCCATTTTCTATGGGCTTGTGTAATGTCATCAGCTTACAGATGGAGTGCTAGGACAAAGGTAGATCAAGTGGTTGCCCCCATTTAACAGGATGTCTGAGGTAGATCCAGACAGGAAAAGTGCATTCTGCATATTTTAACTCACTGAACCTTTAGAGCTCTCTCTTGCTGTAGAAAGCCTCAGCCACCAAATGCCACACTGTCATGCTGATTTCCTTCCAGAAGAAGGAATGTTTCATAGGGTCCACGACTCTTCTGAGGTCTAAGCTTTAAGAAAACTTCCTTTTTGGTACTGAATGTTTGCCTAAATTGCCAAGTATCTGGAAGCCACAAGTCCCACTCACCATCCCTGGAAGTGTTCCAAAAGCATGTAGATGTGGTGCTTAGGGATATGGTGGTAGACCTGTCAGAGATACCTTTATGGTTGGATTCAATCTTAGAGGTCTTTTCCAATGTTCATGATTCTGTGGCAACTGAGTCAGGAGCTCCTTCTGTCTGTACAGAGATTGCTGAGTCCAGTCTTAGGGGGTTAGTTCTACTAGCAGGAAATTTTACAAGATACGATCTTTGGGAGGGAGTGGTAAGTAGCCTCACTAGGATTGTCATACTGATGTAAGAATCAGTATAGCATAGGATCATTTATTTGAGAGGTGTTTCCTCAGAGAAATCCATCCTATAACAGTATGTTGTGACTCAGGCTGATGTCATTTCAGCCAGGGATACTGGCTATTGGTATATAGCAAGCTATTGGCATTTAAATACAGGTCAGTTGGACATCCAGAACTCAATTAAATTTAGGGAAACTCCTTTCTGTACTAAGTCTGTGGATGCTGGAGAAAAAGAAAATTGGCAGTGTGTAATACCAGTAGTTTGTTTTACAAGCGTAAAAGTGCAAGTAATCCCTACACAAACTAGACATAAGCTTTCTAAGTCAGTTAGCAGAATGGAAACTATTGCTGTGATCAATGACAGGGTAACCCATTTGAATTTAATTTACTTTTAATCTCAGAAGTTTTGGCTTTGAAATTATCTTGATTTTGGGAATCCAAAAAAGGGGAGGAAGTCTCTGAGGGAAGACTACCGCATTGGAAAGCAATCTGGACTTTCAGCAGGTTGGAGTCTTTTAGAAGATGATTACCTGAGCAGTAGCAAGGATGCTGACACCTGGGCCAGCACAAGATGCTGAAACAGTCATTTGTGTCACTGGATGAGAACTGTGCTCAGATGGCAACACAGCTTGTTCCTTCTGTGATAGCCTTCCTGTTGCTTTCCTCTTTGGACATAGCTCAGGCCATTTCAGGGAGGAAGAGCATTAGATGTAAAACACTAAGATTTTCTTGACTACATCTATTCTTCTCAGATCTGGCAGATACAAGCAGTTTCCAGCACTAACATCCCTGCAGCACATGTGCAGCCAAAAAGGCCTATCTCATAACTGCATGTGCAGCTGAAGCTGTGTCTGAACCTGTCCACACCACCATCTGTAATCAGTGACTTCTAAAAGAGCAACCTGCTGATTCTCCAGTGTCCCCATTTAATTTGGGTACCTCTGCAGCAAGAGATAATACAACAGGCTGAGAGGGCTGCTCTGAACGAGAGCTTCTTAGCCCTTATTTTTCTGAAATATTTCCAGCTTCTTTTTTGTACCTAAGAATTTCTTCTGTAACTTATGGAGCGAGTGGCCACCAAAAATAAGCTGTTTCCATTGAGTCTGGCTCCAGAAACAGGCTTTTTTCCACATACACAGAGCCTGTGTGAAGTAGCTCAAAATTATGATGCCAACAACAGAAGCTTCATGGAATGTTGCTTTAAAATCCATGTCATAACTACTATGCCCATGTTTGTACATCTGTATATTGGCACCTTCTCTGCAAGGGTGGATGACAACTCTCCCAAAGCAATTAGAAAGCTGAATTTTAAGTCAAGAAGCTGCTAAACAGCTTCAGAAATGAAGAAATATCCATAGCCCATGTTTACACCAAGCAGGTCTACCTCCAATTCTGAAGTTCAAAGAAAGTTATTTTTCTGGTGCTGTCTATGTAAGTGACATAGCTCTCAATCACCAGAAAACCAGCTTGTATTTTAAGCTTAAATGAGACCTCAGGATCAAAGTTCTACAGTTCCTACCCAAATGCAGTACATGATGCACAAATTTCTGATCCACATACTTAACTTCGTGTGCCTGAGAAGCCAGTTAGCAGAAGAGTGTACACAGGTGCACAGACTTTTTATATAATTTCAAACATCTTTCACCTTAAAAAGCTGTTAAGTAACTATTCTCTATCAGTATCTGGGTTTCAGAAGAGAAGATACCTGATCGACTGCCTTGCTCAGGAATAAGAGGGTTACTGTAATGATCTTGTTTGCCAGAAAAATAAGAATGTTTATTTCATTTTAGCTTAGCAGAAGGAATAGAAATTGTGAAATTTATTACTAGCCCAAATGTATTTTTATTTCCCTGATGAATAAATTTTGAATGCCTGACCTTTGTGCTAGTATTGTTCCCATTACTTCTGTAGAAATTTTATATTAATTTTCCATTAAATGTTGGCATTTTTGAAGATATTTGACAGACCCAAATAAAAACAAACCACCTTACATGTTCTGCATTTTAACATCTTGAGGTGAGAGAACCAAAAGCCATCAGTTTCCATGCTGTAGAAAATAAATAAAGAATATTTTTGAACATTTAGCTTACACTATGTCCATGAACAGCAGTGCTAATCTGTTGCAAACTTGTTTGAATTAAACTGAAGAGTCACAAGGGAGATCTTATATCTAATTTGTTTGAAGATGCTGCAAGGCAGTGTGAACAACAAAGAAGAAAGAGAAGGAAACCTTTCTCTTTTTAGATCACCAAGTCTGCAGGAGTATTAGTCTCCTGGAGTGCCCCAGCGCTGTTGGTCACATTGAAAAGAGTAAGAGACCAAGTGAGTTCCTCCTTTCCAGAATCCATCTCTCTGTACCTCCAATAAGGACCAAAGGTCCAGAGTGAAGAGGGCACTTTGGTAAACCTGGGACTGTCAGGGGGGTATGGGATGAGCTGCCCTCCAACAGCACAAGTCAGGTACAAGCAGTAAAAGGTCTGCCCCTCATTTCTGACTAAGGCACTGACAGTACCTCCTGCAGATCTGGAGAAGTGACTCAGGAAAGAGCACAGGGACAGCTGATTCTGAGCATCTATCCATACCTTCTCCCAGCTAAAGGTATTTTGAAACTGTGTAAGTGCTAGATGTGAAAAGACATCAGATACTCAGCCCTTGAAAGTACAGACTGTTTACTTGGTATAGCTCCAAGCTGGGATTTATGACCAGTGTGGAAGGACAGCTTCTCAGAATTTATAGGGGCTGACTATTTAGGCATTATTTTGATGACTTCAATCCAGTGCTGAGACAAAATTAATTTACTGTTCTGATAATACGGTGTTCTTTTTGTTAGCTTCCCTCAATAATACTTATAGCTTACGTATGTGTACAAATATGGATGTAGCTTATTTGGATGCTATTTTTATTTCATCTTACTTTAAGACTTTTATGAACATTATAATAAAATCATATACAAATGCCCTCCTGATACTTCTTCAGTAGGCAATAACAATTGACCAGAATGGATATTACCAGGCAAAAATCCTGACTGGATTCACTTAAGAAGTCAATGATTTCCACATGTTTGTTTCACTGGCAGCACATTTGGCTCATCAGCTATATAACACCCTGTCTGTACACTCAAGTGTTCAGGACAAAAGAGACAACTATCCACTCGCTGCAAGGAAAATGACAAATGTTACTTTTTTGTCACAGACAATAATTTTGTTAAGTTACAAAAACTAGGACGCTGCCTAGGGAAAAGGAACTGTGCTACTGATCATTAAAACAAAATGAAAAATAAGTAAATTTGGAGTTCCTAGGAATATCTATAGCTAGTAAAATAACAGAGTTTTAAAAATGACAAAAAAATTGCTAACCAGAGATAAGAAAACAAACATTTGTATTAGGGATTTCTAAAGACTAAATTGTGCTGGAGAAACCTGCTTTTAAAATAGAATTACAAAATTAGTGGATGATGGGAACACAATGGATTTGATACATTTAGATTTTAGTAAAGATTTGATACATAAATCCTACTCAAAATTAATGCAAATGGGTTTGGCTACACCACTAGATGGAATGAAAAATTGGCTGGACACCCACAAATAAAGGATAATGATGCATTAAAAGGCATTGTGCTAGAGGGAGAGATCTCTCTTCCAGAGATCAGCGGTCAGCTCTGTCCTATTTAACACCTCTTGACATGACACCTTCTGCCTGAAAATCAGGAAATTTTGTTAAGAGACTGAAATATGGAAGCACATAGGGATAGAGCAGCTGAAAATAAAATGGCATGCCAGTAAAAATACAAGTATTGTCCAAACCACAGTATACAGTCACGAGGAGGTCCCTAGAAAACACCAGATAAGAATAACTGCAGCAGGAATCAATGAGATAGGACTTAGCTGTGTAGCACAGCAGAAAAACAGCTAAAGTGTTTGAGTAATAGAGCTGCAATTCACCCCAGTATGGAAAGACCAGAAGGCCTTTGCAGCATCTTTGTCCCACATATGCTTTCAGTGAGGTCTCAGGCAGGTTTTGATGGTGTAGCTGGTAGGGCAGCTCCTGGAATCTTTTGTCTGATGCTGGAGACAAAATTGCTGTAAGAGATTTTTCTCCCCAGAAACAACCAGTATGGATACAGTGAAGTCAGCCTGATCTGGGAGGAGGGCTTTAAACAGATCCTTGTTCATTTTTTAGAAATTGTAAAACCAGGAAAGGAAATGGCAGTAAAACAAATTAAATGCATTAACAGTAGACATAAATCCCCATTTTCCTAATGTTTTCCCATTCTCTATCACTCACTCTGTCCATTTGCAATTTCAGCTATTAATCATCTAATCTTAGCATCCATCCACAGGTGTACATGGGTGTCCCAATGACTTTTGAAACTGTAGGCCAATTTCAGACAACTTTCCAGGTAGAAAATGCATTTCTGTACATTTCTGTACATTTTATTACGCCACATGGCTAAGAAAGAAATCCAGTGACTGCCCTTGCTGAAGTGTGAGCATACCTCCTGTAAGGCACCAGAGAATTCACACATGACACAGTCTTGAGAGACACATCCACAAGGAAAACCACACTTCATTGGCTGGTGCCACTGTTCATGAAACTTCTGCTTTTCTCTGAACTCCTTCTTGCTGAAAACAACCACCTCTTCCTATTTTCTTCCCTTGTGTTTTGTTTTTTTCACTATTCTTCTTCTTATACTGGATTTACAACGGTCTGCCTCTTTCATTCCTTTGCATTTGCTCCAACCTCCTGCCCATGCCTTGCTGTCTTTCAAAATGTACTTTTTTACTTGTCTTGGTCTCCTGTCCTCTAAGTTCCTATTTCTAAGTCTCTAATTCTTCTCACTTGACTGTATTTTTCTTTCCGTTTTCCATATCGCTTTATTTCCACAGTTCTCTCCCACCAAAAAACCTGATAATATTTTGATACTTGCTAGTAAAATTCCTGTAAGCCTTACCCAGATGCATACACAAATGGGGTACACTAATATCTATTGTAGCAAATTCCTCCCTTTCCAAATTATTGAAGTGAATGAGAAAAATTATCTCTCTTTTGTTAGAGGAAATAGTTTTATGCTCCCTAGAGAGCTGCAGTGATCATTTTAATAATGTTCTGTGTGAAGGCAAGATCAGATCCACAGATCATCAGAGCAATAGCAAGATTTTAAACATGGTAAAATTAGGAAAATTACATTTTTCCTGCCTTGGTTTGTCAGCAGACATTTGGACTAAGCGAGTGTGGAATTACATGAAATCTGCAAAGTAGCACTTACACCCTCTGTGCCCGAGTGTAAAAAGCTCAGCAAAGTCAGAGTAAGTGTTCTACATCAGTGAAGATGTTATGATTATTTGTAGGGTCTCTGTAATGCTCATAGCTTTCTCCTAAATATGTGAGTACACCATGCACACTGTGGCAGTTAACAGTGCTGTAAGAAACCTTCATTTACAGAGTTCTATTTTTAAATTCTCAAATCTTTAACACTGCATAAAGTCACTCAAAATTAAATTCATAGAATTATTCTTACAGGTCTTGGAAAAAAAAGATTAAAATGTCTGGTATTGTACTGTAATTTATTGTTATTTAAATTTCTTATTCCTGTTGGTTGCTTAGGCATTTGCATTTTTATTTATTAACTTACTTTAAAACCCACATCTATTTAATGAAATAACAAAGCCGATGGAAAGCAGTGGAAGGGCCACTCGACTGTGGCTTAGAAGTTACAGGGTTTGAACTGCACTGGATAACCTCTAACAAGACTCTTTACATCCTGACATCTCCTTTTCTTCTCCCATCCTTTTACTGTTTCATCTTCTTATAACCTCTTGAGGATAGAAACGTTCACCAAATTTTGTGATTCCATGATGCAGAGCACAATAGAGGTTTGATACTTGCTGAGGTCACCATGAATTGAAGGACTTTGGTAGTGCACTTGAGAACTCAAACTGCTGAAGAGATGTCCTCCAAGCGCCACTCCAGCCCACGGGCCAGGTGCCATCCATGTGTTACATGAATGCCATGAGGTCTCGGTGAAGGCCACAAGAAGCCATTGCACCCTTCCCCTCCATCTGCATATTTTAACCTCTCCTCACAATGTTCTTGAGTACTGCTAGTCTGTATGATGGATGTTCTTTATCAGAATGCCATCATCACAAGGACATAAAACCAACAATTTTTTTATGGTCAGTGGATCCTTATTTGCATTTGGAAGTCAGAAATTTGACATGATATTATCCATACAGCAAGATGGCAGGCCAGTCAGATAAAAGATGTTACAAGCAGGGATACCAGTACTTCCTTGGGCAAAGAAACAGAGATAAATTGGCAAAACCATCAGTGTGTCTTTTCTCCTGGTGTCTGCCTGTAAAGCCCAGTCTCTTGAGGAAGGCCTGACATGGGAAGTGTCACAACATTTACACAAGGAGGCCACTCGACTCCTGAGCTTCCAAAGCACAAAAATGGATATGGGTATGATGGTCTTTGGTTTTCTGCCAGTGACTTGTGACTCCCCCTTAGACCAAGACTGAAGTGGCCACATGGTGTAACAGGCAGTTGTTTTTCTTTTTCAGAAACTGTTCTGCTGTGACACTGAAAAGCAGTGCAGACATGGGTTTCGCTGAGCATCCAGGAGAGAGCCTCAGCCCAGGTAGAGTGCTTGTGTTCAGACCTTTGCCTCTTTCTATTCATGAGGCAGCATAAAAGCTGCCAGCTCACTGGGGTAAGGCAGGAGCAATAAAGCTTTTCTCCTTTCCTCTCTGTGTTTTAGTAAGAGGATTATACATCTCCTCCTTCTAGAATAAACCTCTTTGCAGAGAAGATACTTCTCAAGCCCTCTTTGGAGATCAGGCTTCTAAGATCAAGACTCCTAAGATTCAAGCCATCACAGCAGCCAGCAGGAAAAGAACCCCAGTTAAAAGGGAAAGGCTTTTACAGCTCGCAGGACTACAGGGCTTGGACACAGGGAACATGCTGCTATGGCAAAAGGATCCGTGTTTGGGTCACAGCTATTGGAGACAGAAAAAATAAGGAGGCACAAGCACAAGGCAGAGTTCAAGCTCCATCCAAGATGACAGGAGACTGTTGCTGGAGACTTGGAAGGACACAAACCCTCCTGCTGGAACAGCTTCACCACCAGGGAAAAATAAACTACAAAAGTAAAGAGGGAACCTCTTGCATCTTTAACCCTTGACAAAGGATGTCTGAAAACAGTACCCAAGCATGCCTGAGTGCATGCAATGAATACACTGTTAAAAGAGAGAAAGCAAATCAAAACGTTTAAGACATGGTTGTATGTTTTACTACATTTAGCCCAAAGATACCAAGGACCTTTAGAATGATCGTAACATCCAAATCAGACCTAATCACTAATACATGCCCATAACTTTAGAAACATCAACCAGCAATTAACTTGTGCAAGTTACTCTGTTTACAAAACACCTATGTATTAAAATGAAAGTTTGTGTGACGAGTTAATAAAACTACTTACTTCTGTTGAGCCTCCTCAGCACACACTGTTCTTCCCTTCTGCTGAGGCCATCTCAGCTGTGACACTACAGAGCTGCTCTGGCTCCTGCTTTGTCTTCTGTCTCTCTCTACTCCCTCTGTAGTAAGTCACTGTCTTCTGTCACTCTCTTTACTCACTGTATTAGTTTCAGGCTAATGACACAAAAGCACACATTTTGGTTTTAGCATTTTCAATGGCTTCTTTGGTCATCATCTTCACCTACATTAACTTTTGTGCATCATTTCAATATTGCTAACTGACTTTTTGAGCAGTACAATCATCCTGATATGTACATACATCTTGCTTTTCATCTCAGACCAGAAGCATCCCATCTTCAACACAGAGAGGGATAGTCTGATTCACATCCATGCCACCTCTCATCTTTCCAGCTTTCCCCTTCCTGGCCATATTGAGAGCTGTGATGATTGTAACAACTCTCAGGAGATTTCTTTCTTTGGTGGCACCTGGAGGTCCTGGCAATTCCTCATCTCTCTCCTTGCTACTCACTTTCCAGGGGCAGAAGCTGACACATTGTGCTCTATGTGAAGGGTCACTGGGGAGAGGGGACTGCTGGAGCTTCACCTGCTGCTACTGCAGCACTACGTCCTTTCCATCTCTCTGATGGCCATTTTACTGGTTCTGCACTTTTGGATGGCTGATGGATGCATCATACATAACCCCCTTCCGCATCCACACAGTGTTTGCCTGGCTTGCCCAGCGAGATGGTTGGGTTTTGGAAGCACCAGGTGCAGCTGCTGGGACTGCTGGTTGGAGAAACATTTGCCTCCTGAGCCCGTTAATTAGCACAGTAACGGTAACTGTGCTCCATTAGCCAACCCATGTGGTCAAGTCCCCTCTCCGTCCACCAACCTTGCCCTTAATGAGAGCTGGAAGAGGGACACTCACAAAACACTGCCTCAGAATAATATTCGGCTTTGTGCACGCCGGTAACGAGAGCTGACAGGATCACTACGTCCATTTCTCTTCTAATTAGCACACTTCCAGCTCGGCCTGAGCCAGCAGCCAGAGAAAAGCGATCGGACAACCGTACCGAATCACAAACACAAAGAGGCCCATTCCCCGTAATTAGGTGAGACAATCCCTCAGTCTTTTCTCGGCTGGAGCTTGCCGGTAAGACTCTCGCTGTTTTGGTAAGTCCCAGCAACACAAGTTACACGTCTCCCCAGGACACTAATAAGCCCCTAATTGTCTTCTGCTTCACACGGCTCGTACCATAGGTCTGACTTGGGGGAATTCTTCTAACGAGCGGCAGCCAGCGCTCCCTGCGCCACAGACGGACAGGGAGCCGCCTCCCGGGCACCGGCAGGAGAAGAGGGACGGCGAGAAACAGCCAGAAAAGCATCCAGGCGCTGGGGCCCAGCTACGTGGCACAGGGCCAGCAGCCGGGCATCAGCCACGGTGCTGGGGACATGGGCCTTCTCCATCCTTTCTCCATCTCCACCGTCCACCTGCATGGTGGAAACTTGAATTCAACTCTCTAGGCTGTCTTATCTTCTGTCATCTCCAGTGGTTCACAGGTACTTGTGCTTTCACACAGAAATGCACCATCAAAACCAAACGTCTGACAGCAAAGATTTGCCTCAAGTCTCTGCTGAGGCTTGCTGTGAACTGCCCTTAGAGAAATGCTGCAGCTGGCATGGGCTCTTCTCCAGTGAGGCTTTGCCATGGGTCTGCCCCAGAGCTCAGGCTGGGAAGAGGCATGTCAGTAAAGAAGGTCCTATCAGTTCTAATGTAAAGGAACATGTGCTGGGTCTCACAGGACAGGTTTCTAAAGATTCTCACAAAATATTAAAAACAAGAGTTGTGAGGTGGGTAGGAGATCCCAGCTCAAGCTCTCTTATCAAAATAAGGCAAAGAAAGACACATAGTGCCTCTAATTTTTGACCTGGCACTTTCTTCAGAAACCATCATCAACCAAGGATTTTTTAGGAAAACATTTTCCCTAATTTTTGATTACAAAAATAAAAAATTATCATATTGAGCAAAATATCACAGCTGATCCTGTTAAGGCTACTCACAGCCTGCAGATCCATTTTCCTCCTGTGCAGCTGATTACAAACTGATCCCTTCTGCAAATCAGGGCTCACCCTGATTCCTCCCACAATGGGCCTCAACAGAAGCCATTTGTCCCGTTTTCACATGTGCTATTTGGCTTCAGTGTGCCAAGCAGGGGGAAAACCTAAGACAGGGTGACAAGCTCATCCATGCAGAGTACAAGAGAAAGACAGGTGCCATTGCTTTCTTGTTTTCTCTGAAAGGCAATTTGTGATAAACAATATACATACATACATATATATATATAAAAATTTAAATTAACTACAATTAAAAAGTTATTGTACTACAGAGAGAGGAAAACAAACTGAAGGCCACAAAACCAGGCAGCCTGAGCACCTGTGCCCATATGGGTTGCTCTGCTGGTCTCATCCCTCATTCTCATGTAGCTGCTGACCTCTCTTCCTGCCTTTTCATGCATAGCCTCCTGCATTTTGGGCTATCATGGTAAGTGGAAGATGGCAAATTTCTGCTGCTTCAAATTTAGCTTAAAATTCTGTGATTATGAAGAAAACAGAGCCTGTTATTTTTAAGAGGGAAATCCTCCCTCACATATAAGTGTCTGCAAGTGCAAAATTTAATTACCCTATATTATTACGCCTACTCATCAGCTATGGGCCACAGAGCCAGCCTTTCAAGTGATACAGAACCAAGTCAAGTACTTTGTCCTCACAGAGATCTGGTCAATAAATAAGGTGCAAGGTCATTCTTATTACCCATTTTTTCTACTAGCAATTAAGTAAGGGCTTTCAAGCTCAGCCCTCTTCCTCTTTTCTGTTCCTTACTGAGGTGTCTATAACAGAGACAGGCAGGGAGCATTCTGGCTTCACTGGTCACTGATCTGTATTATCGGAATCAGCAGGCAGGGCAGAGGTCAACCACACAAACCCAACGAAAACGCCTATTCTGTACACTCATCAGCTGCCTGGAGTCAGTCATCCTCCTCAAAGAGACACGTTGGAAAAGGTCAAGTCTAAAAACCAGCACTTTCAGTGGATGATGAAGTCAAGATGCAAAGGGATGCTGCCATGCTGAAAATCTAGCAAAATCTAAATAAAACTAGCATTGTTGCACATATTCTATTCAGAATGTGGATTACATTCTGTAACAACTGGATCCGTCTGGATCTTTGACTACTTAACCTTTTAATTATCTTTATGTGCACTTTATGATTGGCCACAATGATTTGAGTTCAGAATATTGCATTTCACATCCTCCTGAAAGAAGCTCAAAGCACTGGTGTAAAGATTGGCTTGCAGAAATAACGTGTTTCTAGAATAGGTTTGATTCCAAGAAGAACAGCATTATGTAAAACCAAAAGGATCCAGCCTTTTTCATTTCCTTATCCTTGATTTTCTTTGTCTCTCTTTTTCGACTTTTTTTTTTCCTCTTTTCTTGCCTTCTAAAAATACCAAGGTGCATCTCTTATCAGGGCAGTGTATATTTGGCATCACACATGCAATACCTTTTGGATGCATCTGGCACTCTGGCTGATGTATGTGCTGGGATGTACACGTAGGAGTGGGTGTGGGTTTTGCTATTTCTGTGGCGGGAAGGTTTTGCTGTAACAGAAATGTGTTTACAACATTTGCATTTGTTCTTCGAATCATTTTTATCCAGCTCAGAGTTGTTGCTCCATGAGAAGTTTCTGTCCAACTAGAATTTTCCTGGGCTGAAGATACAGAGACAACCTGCTAGAAAATTGTCTTTCAATGAATTATCACCTTCTACTAAAGATTATTTAATGACTTTTTCAAAAGTGTCAGTACAGACTGGCATATCAAGATGGAGGTACAACACTAAGAAGTGAGGATTATTTTCATGCTCTGTGAATTATTTCCATGCCATGTTCAGATAGCTCACTCAAAGACATGACACATTTTCCACTATGAGTACCTTTGTTGCCTAAGGTTTTTACCTAGGAGAAACTCAAACGTGAGGATGCTTGAAGTGCTACACAAGAGATTGTATCTCTGGTGTTTTTGAATGATGCTGGTTCTAGCGGAGAGTATGCGTCGCTGTGGACTTCCTGCAACACTAATTTGCAAGGTGTCTTTTTCTTTGGATTGTATATATCTAAAAATATATATTAGTTTAGAAGTACTACAGAAATGTTTATGAGAAGTTACCGAACTTTTGGGAGGGCAGGATTTTAGACCACGTGACAAAGATGAAATGTACCTTTTTCACATACTGCATAGGCTGACAAAGGAATTGCCAGGCGTCAGTTCATCAGCACGGAATGCTTGGCATCACTGTCACTGTGATTTGGAAAAATCATTGTTTGCCCAGCACTGCAGGTGACGTGGATGAGATCAGCTGCAAATCTGGCTGATGATTCTGTTCTTAGAGACACTCAAAACAAGATTTAGGCCCAGATCCTGTGAAAGAAAACAGTGGAGTAACAACGTATGAGCTGCAATTAGGCTTCACACTTCACAGTAGGCTTGCACTACGACTACTCTGCAATTTTGATTCTGCCAGCTCAGGCTGTAGTAGAAGACAAACCACTGAACACTGTGAACACAAGGAAAGTGAACATAACCACAGGAAAAAAAACCATAGTGGAACCTGAAAAATCATGAGTAGTGCACAGACAGTGAGGAAGAAAAAATCCAAACAACTGTTGCCAACAATAAAATAAGTGAAAGTTTCAAAACTGAATTATCAGCAGATTTAAAACAACTTTCCCCCCCAAGCTTTTTTTGTTTGTTTGGGTTTTCTTAATTTTTAACCTTTCTTTGTATAACTGAAGTATGGAACTCACTATCCTGGGGCATTTTTCAGGTCAGAACTACATTAAAATTAGGACTAAGACAAATTTATGGAGGGTAGGGTCTACTGTGGACCAGATTCAACTAAAACAGATTGCTGGATGCTGTGTAAGTTACCCTAATACAAAATCACTGTGTAAGCCTTTTGTTTATATCCTTCCCTATCCTTCTACAACTGTTTATAAGCAAAGAGAAGATTACAGATAAGACTGGCTTGTGATTTGACTTGTAACAGTACCTTGCATTTTTATGTAACATAAAAATCAGTAAAACCAGAATAAGGTCCAAATGTTACCTCCAAGATGGATTAGTCAATTTTCACTAATCTGTCATTCTTAGGTATCTTTTGAGGGAAATATTAATCAAAATTGAGAACTGTGAGTTACAGGGCTGTTACAAAATTGTTGATTTTGTAATGGCAAAACACAGAGTTAAATGGAATATCACGTTATTCAACTGCCAGTGCACACAGACTTTTATTTTCATAATGATTAACATAACAAACAAGAATTTCTTCTCAGTTGGATTAGATAGCAAAGCATTTGATAATCCAAGACCAAAGTGAACAGCCTTTATAACTGAATGTGTGTAACACTGGCATTTAAAAGGAACCAAATAAATATTGAGTTTACTTCCAAGAAATTCAGAGTAACATCTAATATACCAATACATGAAAACACTTTATAAAACAATGCATCAGCTTGATTAATATTACCAAATCTTGATTTTCTTACACTCTTCATTCCCATCAGTAACAAAAAGTCACAGATTTTCTTGTACAGATAGATAACTGCATGGATGTCAGGAAGGATAGCACTGAAGAAAAAAATTGGGTTCAAAAGGGTACAAAAACCCTTAGTAGCATTTGTATATTGACAAATATTTATTTACTGATGGGAATGGAACATCCACAGGCCACACCCTGAGGTGGTGTCATGCAGATAAGTAAAGAAGAGCCTGAGGAATAGTATTGCCTAAGTGGCCAAGGAAAAGCTTTTGCATCTCAGAGGGCTATTTTGGAAACCCAAACAAACCTCTGAGATTTGCATTTGCATATTATTAAACCAAAAAGCAATAACAGACAGAAAAACTTCTCTGGCTAACACACAAAATTACATATCAATATTGTCAATAAAAATAACATCATTGACTCACCTCTAGAGATGATAAGTACAAAATCAAAAAATATCACAATTCTAAAGCATATGTTAATGGCTGCCCTATAGAAGATGATTACTGTGTATAACAAAAGGAGATTTTTCTTCTTGTTTTTTGGTTTTCTTTTAAAACATATGTATGTTACTAAAAACCACCTAGAGTTTGAAATTTCTTACTGCACATATCAGAAAATACACATATACTTCCAGGACAGGCTTCCATATATTTTGCTTTATCCTCCTTTCAGATCTCAATTCCTTAATGTGTTGGACCAAGAAATCTCTATAAAATACTGGTGATACAGATGAAGTATCTCATTATGTCATATATGCGTACATATATTACATATATAGTATACAAACATAAATTTGCATTCCAAATCTATAATTCAATGCTTAAAGCTACATCAACAACAGTTTGCAAACAGGGTTTTTTTTCTGTTCCTGAACTACCACTTTCAGCTTCTCTTCTCATTCATCTGTCTTAATTCTCATGTTCTCAAGGGATGGAGTTCCTGTTAAGCTCAGCCCTGCATAAACTGTGAAGGACAGAAATAACTCTGTTAAATCTTAAATCAGGCTCCTGATATTTCTAAATTTGTGCAGGGTCTTTCCAGGATGTAGAACTTAACTACTTAAACTTAGTTAACCAGAGCTGTCCAAAACAAACCTAGTTCTGACTGGCAATAACCAAAAACCACAGACTGCAAACCAAAGGGTCCCCAGCAATTCAGTAAAACTCAGAAGTCTATTTTATCAAAAAAAAAATCTCCCCCTCTTTATTGCACACCCAAAAAGAGTCTCCTCTCTCTGCAAAGCCAGAAAAATGCAGTGCTGTAAGGACAGCTTGTTACATGTACTATTTCCAAATAATTTCTCCTCTCATATGTGACTACAGCCTGAGAAATTACACATTTTGAAAAGTCTGCATGGTAAAAATAACATTATGTTATGTTTCAACATTATGTTGTATCCTAAAAAAGAACATATATACTAATGGTTAAATTTTTTTTCTAGGAAAACAAATAAGGATGGAATGAAAAAAAAATTCTCTTAAATAAAACAAAAAGTCTGAACATGCTCTATACCTCTTCCAAGGGGTGAATATGTAGAAGTGCAAGAACAGAAGAAAAAGGCATTAAACTGTAATCACAGTATTCTAAAAGGGAGCAGCTCACAGAAGTTTCTATCTTAAAAATTCTGGGTCTGTAGGAGAAGAAAATTTTGAGGTGCTGGTTTTTAAGCAATTAAAAATACCACAAAACATTATTTTCAGAAAGTTGAGATCCTGTATAGGCAGACCATCTTCACAATGTGGCTAACAGTCCTGGTGCCACTTCTTGGAGTGATAACTTAAAACATTACCATCTTTCAACTTTAGAACTCTTTCCAGTTTCTAGCCCTGCAAGAAGCAAAGAATTGCAGAGGACTGAAAAAGCTGTTTCTTTGTGTAGTGGGCAAAGCTTCAGTGAGGATATCTTCCTGGAGACACAGTAACACTTCTTACTCCCCGTGGTCTGTTAGTTTCAATTTCACTTAGAGAACCACTCAGAGGTGAAATGAAGCTCCTGGCACACCAAAGGTCTGGAGCTCTTCCTCAGGGTACCAGATGTGCTTCTCTGAAGACAGTGGGCAACTGGAATCTAATGCAGACTGCACTTGGCTTCTACACTAAAAGCATGTGCTCCTGCTGAGCCAGTGCTCCTGGTCAATCCACACCCCAAACTACACTCAAATCCTTCAGCACAGGCATTGCACACAGGAAATCACTGCATCTCAGACAAAAGACACACCAAAGGGTCAAAGCCTCATGGTGGACACTGGCCAGTGTCAGATCTGCTGTGTACCTCAAACAGGCTGGCCCTGAGAGCAGCTGAGTAAGGACACTGGCTGTTCACTTTGAACTGCTGATTGAAACAGGTAACTGTGTCACAGCATGCAGGGCCAAGTCCTCCTGCTGGACATCCTATGGTCAGATGAAGTCCAAATTCCAATGCAACCAACTGCAGTCCCTGTGACCTGTGCATATTGTACATTTCCCCCATAAAGAGATGAGCTGTGGAAGCAAAAAGAGATGCTTGCTTCTGAAGGTCTAGAGCAAGAGCTTTGTTCTTCTTAGACTTTCTGGGCTTCATCTGGATCTGCAGTACATGAAATTACTTAGTTGGGGTATTTTCATCCAAATGTTAGATGCAGCTACTTTTTGGGTTTCTCTAGGATGTTCAGGAATTTCCCTCGAGTCATTTCTCTGGCTGAAATCACAAGGGAGGAAAAAGAAATCAGTATTTTTTAAAAAGCCAAGAAACTCAAACAATTATATAACAAGTATAATCTGTATAATTGTATAGCATAATCTAACCATAGGACAAGAAATTAATTTAGATTTGGACTTGTTCCAAAACCAAGCATTATTTTATTTACCTATTAAAGTGGAAAATAAATAAAACCGCATTTCAGCTTGAATTCCTGACATGCTACAAATGCAGGCATGGTCTGGAATCTTCTAAACTCAGCAATAATTCCCACAGGCTGTCTCATTACATACAATCTATGCTTTCTATTCCTACTGCATTATGCTCTTGCAGCACCTCCTTTTCCCTGTCCTATCCATCTCTGAATGGCGAAATCCAAATCTCCATTACTCTATCTCAGCACAATTGCTCCTGTATGTTATAATCTGTCAGAGATTATGGAACTCTCTCTGTTTCAGGATTATTGGTCCCTAGATGATGTGATCTTCAACAGAAATTAGGCGGCATTTTCTCTCTCTCAGCAGTGTCAGTCAGTCCCTGGATGCTGTAATATAATGAGGGTTATATTCCTTCAATGTAGTTCATCTATGGATAGGGTAATAAAGTAAAGTTTATAGAGCTTTGGTCTTCTCTTTCTCTCCGTGTTGTCAGTCCTTCAATGTTTAATACAGCAAGGCAAGGCTTATATGTCTCTCTCTCACTCTCAGTATCATCAATCTCTGGTAGCTGTATTACAGCAGGGTTTACGCAGCCACTTTTCTGCATGAGACATTTCTGACTTGAGAACCCACAAGCTCAGAAGCTGGCAGAGCAGTCCTCATACCTTTCTTGTCTTGCAATAACAATACAATGCATCAAAGACAGCACCATTAGCAAATGAGGCCTGGAGAAAGACAATCTTCCCACTGGTGCCCCTCCATTTCTTTTCAATAGAGGTGTAAGCTTTGTGCTGGACTGGCAAGCATCAAAACATGGAGGGTTTTATTCACAGAAATGCTGAAAGCATGCATGTTTCCCACACCTAGTCGCAAAGACAGTCTAGAAGGAGAAAGGAATTAATTTTCTGTTTTATCCATTCAACTCCTGACTTCTCTACTGAGACAAACATCAGAAATTAAGATTCGCATAAAAACTGGAGGTGGATTTGTTGATGTTGGGTTTTCTTTTGACATTATTGATTATCTGTCAGAACAGAACTAAAATGTAATAAAAATGTTCAGCTTACAATACTCAGTGTGCACCCAGATAAAGACATTTTGGTATTGTTTACATAAAAGTTAGAATTTGTGTCTTAAGGCCTCTTCTTTAAATTACTACATTCTAATTTGTTTACACAAAATTTTATCACGAGTATTGTCATCAGCAAAATTCCCGTGAAACAATTAATTGTATTTAAGAGTATATAACCTGTCTGTTACATACTGATACTTGTAGGCTGCAAAGTCCACTGTCCTGAGTGGAACATGCTTCAGACTGGCTGCAGGTTCAAGCAGGTCATTGCACTGTTTTCTTGCCTCAGGCTTCCAGCTGTGAGTTATATCACCTGGGATCCTGCTTCCGATGCACAGCATGAGCTACCACAAAAGTACTCATTTGTACCTCTACCTCCCCAACCCCAAGACAACCTGTATGCTTTAAGTGCTGCTGAAGTGACACAGGGGTAGAAGGTGCTGCAGAAGAACAGAGGGGATTGGTATTTTGTCAGGAACTAAGTTGTTATGCCCAAAGAACATGATTAAATAAAACGGAAATATTTTTTAAATTTCAGTTTGGAATAGATTCTTAGTACTTAGTTCTTTGACACCTCCCTGCCTTGCTCCAACAATAGTGCAGGGTTTTAAAACACTCTTAATGAGAACAGCACGTAAGCTGAACTGCAGTTGACAAAGTGGAAAGTTTTCCAGAGTGCAAGTCCCATAGAGGAGATATACAAATGCATGACAATTCTGTTCCCCCAAAGAGGGCTGCACCCTATAAATCAGGCAGAGAGCACAGACTCCTTCTGTGCGCTGAGTGAAATTACTGTGGGTTGGAGGTTGCTCCAGAGCACGTGCCTGCCTGTTCACTTGTCATCGGAGATGTTAACATTTCAGATTAATTCACAGACCTCTCATTTTATTCTTCATTCCTTTATCCTTGCTATCCTGTTCTGCTGCAGCTTAAAGATTCTTACCGACCTGCTACAATAATCACCACCCGCTTCCCCCCCCAACCTGGTGAAATTGTTTAGTGATGCCAACCGCGCTTTTAATTTGCAAGACATCAGACACAGAGGTAATTTATACCAACATCTGTTCATTTCTGACTTCTGAAACAAACTCGCACATGCTGCTACAAAATCCCATTAGGAGCAGGAGACAGCCTTCTGCTATTCTGTATTCCTCGTCTCCTCACAGACTCAGGCTTGCAGCAGGGCTTTATTTTTAATGATATGATGCCAAACCAAGAAAGAAAAAGGACCTTTTATCTTTGTATATGTATGAAAATGGCCAGGAAGTAACATCCTCATTTGACAGAAAAACCACAGCCAAACTAAGGGCAAGTTTCCACAAGCATTAACAATCTTGTCTTCCCTGCTTCAGCTGCTTCTCTTATTTGCCCAAGAACCACAGTTCCATGTATTCCTGGTAAACACAGGCCAAATTTCTACTACATGGTACTGCCTTCAAACATCTTGGCTATTCCTTCACCTTTGTTTCTTTTTAATCTGCACTGGAATATGATTTGATGGATTTTGCACAGTAAAAGGCTCTAATATTAAACGGACTTCTCTGCTCAGTATTGCTTCTGAGAAATGAATTCTTAATAATAGGAATATCATTTCCATTGGGGTCTTATGGAGCTTGCTGGAGTGAGGGAAGAGCTTGTGAATGAAGAAACCATCACCCACATTCCAAATACGATTGCAGGCTAAGAGAGATGGTAAAATCAGCTTTAAGCAACCACCCAAGGGACCAGCAGAAGCCATTTGAATAGTAGATAGAGGTGGATTTTTTAATTAAAAGGTTGGACAAAACTATAGTGAAAACCTCAGGGATTTTTCTTTACAATGGTAGTTTAAAGCATGGACTTCAAGGGAAGAGAGGGTTTGAGCACAGGTTTCATTGTACCAGCAGACACACACTACAGAGGCTGCGCAGCACAAACCAGAAACATGAATCTGCATGACAAGTCATGATTTACAACCTTGCCTATGCTGTGCATCTACTACAATAGAAAAATCAAGACTGGATACCATTGCAATAGCTTGGATACAAATTAATCCCACCTACTAGGGAGAAGGAAGACACTGAACTCCACAGAAAAAAACAGTTTAGGTTGATAATAGCACTGGTTGCTCTGGAAGTAGTGCTTGTATAAACTCCATCAGATAAATGTATTGAAAAATGGTATCAGGCTATTATAATTAACAGAGAATGCTGTACTGTAGGAATTAAGTTTGCTGCCTGGCAAAGATCTGCCAAGCAGATCTCAAGAACAGGTACTGGATAGGAAAGGCTGGGGCTGAAAGGAGGAAGAGATATTTCTACTTGATAGGGGAGCAGAATAAGGTTTAATATAATCTCCTCTTTAGAACTTCAATCCCTCAATCCCACATTTAGCCTTGTTGCCTCAGGCTCCGTTTTTACTACAATTGTCCCCAAGCTGCCTCTCCGCAGTAAATTTTATAGTTGCTGGTTGAAAAGATTCAGTGGTACAGATTGATTTCCTACAAGTGAGGAGATGAGGGATTACCAAAAGCAGTCCTGGTTAACAAGATTGGGTGCAGAATCTCCTGCTAGAGCAGCCCACTCTGCCAGTGCTTTGCATCCTTTCACTATGACATATGGGTTTCATTACACAAAGATTTTCCTGATTTTAACTTGGAGGCGATTACATTGGAAACTCAGAGCTATCTTTACATCTGTAGCAATTTAAAGGTTAAGTAACTTTTAATCAAATGACAAAGACTCATAATGTTTTTTCCTCAATTGAAAATGAAAACTGCTGTTCCGGATATTCCTTCCACTGACACTTTAATTAGAAAAAAACCACTGCACTGGAGATTGGGGTCCAGCCTGATTGCTCCCCATAAAAAGCCTTCTCACACATATAACAGCACAGGACATATTGTGTCATAAGGTCTGGAGAGCCAGGAAATAATGGAAGGATTTACTGCTTTAAAATCAGCAAGGAAAACAGTGACTTATATAAGCAACTTTCATCCAGGAGAATCCTAAGTAACACACATGCTTGCACACTTCTTAAACATAATATACACTTAAATATGTCCAGAACACGCTTGGGGATAAAGTCCGTATAAAAGAGATATGTGACAAACTGTATTTATCACACATTCATCATGAACATTATACCTTCACTGCTTACCACTTCTGGGCTTATCTAAAAACCTTAAAACAAAGTCTGTGAGTACCTTCAAATTATAGATATTTTAATACAAAGTCACTTGCTAAAGAAGCACTTCTTAGCTTCTCTCCCAGATGTACAACTTATGGGACAAATTTGACTGTGATTCCTCTCTGAGCTGAAAATGTAGCCTTGCTGAAATCTAAAGGTCTTGCTACTAATAAAACCCAGAAATACAACTGATGTTTTTAGCACTGAAATGACTTGCAGTGTCACATTTTGAATGCTACATTCTTGCCTACAAAAGGCTATTTTAGGCACTGTTACACTTTGTTAGCTTATCAGTTATTTCTCTCATGCAGTTGTACTTATGGTAGCTAAAGAACTTGTTTTTCAGCATGGAAGGATTCCTTTGAAGTACTAATCATGCACCCTCAAATACTGCTGTGTCCTTGGACTACATAGAAAACAAAACTAGAAAGGTTTATTTCTGAAGCACTGTCAATGCAAATTACCATTTTATGGCAAAGAATATGAATTGCAGAAAGACAGCAGAACAGTTCTCTGGTTTTTAACCTTCTATCACAAGAATCTGTTGCATAAGAAATGATTTCTCATGTGCTGAGATACAATGTTAGGATAAGAAGACACAGTGATTCTTTTTCTTAGTTGGCCGGACATAAAAAAGGTCTAGAGGAACCTGCCTGTGAACGACTGTGGGAGTTTTTGCTTGACTGAATTTGTGAAAGCCAGCTGCAAAGTCACACCTTTCATTTGGGCTCAACTAATACTGCATGTGGAAGGAAAATAAAAAAATAAGTCAGGGATGAGGGTTGAAGGCAAAAAGGTAACTTAAAATCAGCAAAAATACTTAAGATTGACATTATTACTGAACAGCCCTCAAAGAAAAAAGAGGCATATGACAGACAAGACCAAGAGAATATTTTTACCCAGACAGCATAATCTGAACTTCTGTCAAGACAGATAGAAGCTGGTCCCTGCAGATCTATATCAAACCAAACCCCCAAAACCCTATCACCCCAAAATCCTATCACCACCTGGCACCAGCTCACACCTCTTTCTTCATGGACAGAGCTTCAATTACTCTGCTATCTGCTGTCTACTTCCTAATATAAGTGTCAAATGAGCTGCTAGTCGAAGACTGTTGGCCTTGGACAAATACTTACCAGTGAATGCTACCCCAAGCCCAATTTCAGAGAGAGTTGAACTGCCATCTCAGGAGAGCAGTGGCTAGTGAAAACAAGGTCAGTCACCTTCACTGGGGGCACAACTGGCACATGCAGACACTCCAAGCTGTGCTTCGGGAACTGTTACACGGACACAGAAGATCACTGCAATCACATAACACTCCTGAAACACAGTCCTCAGGTAAAACCACACAATCAGTGTAAACCTCCAGGTGGAATAAGTCTGTACTACCATGGCATCTCTCAGTAGTCAGTATCAAAGCACTGGCAAAGTTCATCAAGCCTTACAATATTCTTGAAACATACAGTGATTTAATTCCCATCTTACAGATGGGATCACAGCCTCAGTACAGATTGTTGTGCTTTCACCTCAACCAGCAACCAAGCCCTATTCAGCCATTTGCTCACTCCTCACTAGAATCAGGGAGAGGATCAGAAGGGTAAAAGCTGGGGAATTTGTGGGTCAGGATTAAGACAGTTTAACAGAGAAAGCAAAGCAAAACAAGGAATTGATTCACTGCTTCCCATGGCAGGTAGGTGTTCAGCATCTCCAGGAAAGCATGGCCCTCTCACACATAATGGTGACTTGGGAAGACAAACATCACCACTCTGAACATCCCTCTCCTCCTCCTTCTCCCACCCACTTTATCCACTGATCACAATGTCATGTGGTCTAGAATATCCCTTTGGTCAGTTTGGATCACCCATCCCAGCTCTGTCTCCTCCCAACCTTCCATGCATCTCGAGCCACTTTGCCAGCGCGGCAGTACAGGAAGGAGAAAAGGCCTTGGCTCTGCTCACCAATACCAAAACCATCTCTATTATCAACCTGTGTGCAGCACAAATCCAGAACACAGGGCCATACCAGCCACTGTGGAGAAAATTAACTCTACCCCAGCCAAAACCAGCACAAGATGTATGCAAAAGGATTCAGCAACTGTGCTAGAATTCAGGCTCTGAAAGATGAGCTGTCAAGTCTCACTGCAGCATTTTTAAATAATAACACCCCCTTGGTACAAAACATCATGTCCTTCCCTTGGTGAATGAGACAGCACAATGTGCCCTTACATCAGCTGTACCTCACAGTCTGGCATGGCTTGTTGTGAAATGCCAAAGAAGGTGAAAGCTTGCACAAAGCCAGGCTGTGAATCGGAGCAGGTGAGCACATGGGCTGATCCTCCCAGTATGCTATGAGAACAGTCCTCTCTGACAGAGAAGTGCTAAATAGCTGAGACTGATAAAAGTTTTAAACTATTGAAACAGTTTTGTGAGTGTTAGCTAGAGCCTTAAGAATTGTAATCAAATACCTAATGCCTTCCAGAATTGTGAAATCCTCACATGACCTCTTTCCACCTTGTTTTTCTCCACATGTAGTACTCATGTTTTATCTTATACCTGATAAGAGATCTCAGAGATCATTCAGGATTATCCAGTGACAAAATATCTGCTGCAGATTAATAAATCCTCAAAAATGTTATTGTAGCTATCAATAAATACTAACATTATATCTGCTGTAAGAAAAATCAGATTTCTTCCCTCAGAATAATTTACCTTGCTCTCCTAACCAGATTTCCCTACCTTGCAAGGAGGTTACCATTCTGCTTGCATTCAGTTGCAAGCTGTGATATTCACAGAGCTTCAAATGCTGAAACTACAAACAATATTCACTCACATACAGATAGGCAAAGTCAGTCAATGAAATGCTAGGGGCAAAGACAACCCTGCCAATGACCAGGGAGCTACTAAACTTATGTTCCAGGCCACAGATACTAAGATGTGCAGGTATTTTTTCCTGAGTGATCCTGATACCACAGTAAACTCTTACAGTACCTCCCAATTCTAGGAGTTGCCTGCAGCCAATGTTTTGTAGGGCCAAAGATCTGATCCCTTTGACCCCCAAAGCAGGGAAAG
>NW_005054301.1:6567567-6588870 GCF_000277835.1 Geospiza fortis
ACCCCCAAAGCAGGAAAAGAGTTACACCTTCTCTCTGCAAAGCCAATAAAAACCTCTTGATTATAATTTAGATAAGAGCCACTGGATTGAATAATAATGTCTGAAACTCCCCTGGCTGTTTCACCTTGAGACGTCCATCACTGGGTTAAACATGATGCTAATTGCATTTGGATTGATTAATTTCTCTCACTCCTGTCTATTCGAATAATGCTTAACAAAATAATCACAGCACCCAGAGCCAAATCTTCTCCGTCAAAGGAATGAAGCCATCAGAAGCAGCAGAGATGAAAGAAATGAAGATGACCCGTAATTACTGCTACGGTGATATCATTACCATATTACAGAAAATGAGTGCATGTGGGGGGAGCGGGGGCTGCCATTATTATTTATTTTTTAATGGAACCTCACATCCTAAGAATATAGATCCAACACAGTGAGTGAAGCATACACAAATACAGAACTAAAATATTATTGTGCATTAAACTGCAAAATACAGTGAACACTAGGACTCCTGATACATCATGCATCCTGTACTGTGAGCTGCTGTTTATTCACGTCACTATTTTTTCATTGCAATAATATTTTGTGTATGACTAGCATAGAGATTTAAGATGCCTCTCTTCCCAAAAAGATCCTCGAGGGCCTGCAGCAGAACTCACCCATAACCTTGATGTAAAAGTCATTCTTTTTTAATATTATTACAAGTCATCTTATTTTCAATGCTGGCATTCAGATTTTTAAACCACAAGACCTAAACTGATGCTCAAAGAAAAGATACTATGCAAGAAATTTTTATTCTTCAATGCTGATTCCTCTCTGAAGGCAGTTATAAACTGCATCCCCAGCCACAGTAGATCACTTTCAACCATTCAATATGCCGAATCTGTAAAGATATCAGATGTAGCAAGTCTGGAAGAATGTAAAGCAGGATTTGAAAAAAAAAACAAAAAAAACCCCAAAAAACCCCAAACAACCAAACCCACAATCCTAACATGCAAATTGAAGGCCTTCTGCTCCCTTTATTCTCCAAAATACACTCCCAAAGCCCCTATCATTTGAGAAACAAATAGCTTGGCAATTGTGTAAGATCTACAGACACCTGTGCACTGCAATTCTAATTGTGGTTTATACACTTCACTTCCCTCCGTGCTCCTTATGTCTGCCCCCTAGACTCAGACCAAAGACAAAAAAAAAACAACTACACACAACTAGCAGCTTAAAATATTTATTCTGCAATAAAGCCAAGGTCAAATACACAAGAAAATTTTGCATGCCAAAAATGCCAAGACCTAAGACCACGCAATGACTCATGCAGCTAATTAAACACAGAAAAATTATTTTCACCTATTTTGTAAGGCTGAAATAAAAAAAACCCCGAGTTACACTTCTAATATTAAAAGCAGTAAGAAAAGTAATTTTGCATCCAAGTTGAGGATATTTTCAAATATACCTGAAAGGCACTTTACTAGCACAAGTAATCATTGGAAGATCTACAACTTGCGAGAGTTCTGACCACCAAATCCCACATATACCACAACTAAACAGCAGAATAGGGCCGTGCTTCTATAAGGACTCTAAAGGGCCTTCTTCTATTTGCTTGTACCGAAAGGAAAATAACCTCTTCCTGGTTTCCAACACCTGCAGTGGATCAGGAGTTCTTGATAATTTAGATTTTCTCACCACAGGATCTCAAGGAAGAATCTTCTTTCTCAAACAACATGCAGAAATGAGATCAAAACTGTTTGCACTAGAATTCTCGGGCATAAAACGCACAAAGTAGCTCAGCAAAGAGGTCTGTGCTGAACATACACAGAGAGCCAGGTATGAAAGGTTTCTGGAGGTGAATGGGCCTTTCTCAGAAGGAACAGAGGTGAAGTGCTGCGCATGCTCCCACAACACAGTGCCCCTGCCTGCACTGGGGAACACGTATTTGCTGCTGGGAGCAAAGCAGGTGAACCCTGAGAGTAACAATTTTTTCAAGTTTTATCAGTGGCCAGGGCATGGAGGCCACGGCCAAATCTGAGCTCAGGAGCCAATAGAAACAAGAGGATTAAGAGTTATTAGGAGCAGAGAGAATTACATATTTACAGTACAGTTACTGAAAAATAATCGTGTAATGATTATGTAAGTCCCTATATTCCTTTTGGCTAATAACGCTGGGATACAAGCTATATGGTTATGCAAGCCAGGGCACACAAATCCAATCAGAAGACACCAAGGCTTGTTTACAGGGAGGCTTGCAGCACTGGATCAAGAAGGGTACAGCTTCCTTGACCTCCAAAAGGTAGAAACTAGCCCTTGTCAATAGGTTAGCTAATGGCCTGAACTGTGAAGAAGAACTGAATTTTAAAATTTAACTTCCGTCAACAAACTTAATGGAAAAGATATCTAGATCAAAGGAGCTCATAATACGGTAGTCTGTATTTATTTGTCCAGAAGTATGTCTTTACTTTAAAGAGCAGACTAAATCTTTAAAATGTTTTATAATCCCAGGATTCCTTATTGAAACATTGTTCTGTTTAGATGACTGCAGCCCTTGACAGAACAATGCATTATCAGTATTGAAGGTCTCTATGAAAAGATTTATGGGTGTTGACTGAAAAATACTATTTGATTTGCACATTATTTAAACCAAGATTCCTTTTGCAATGAGTACGATACAACACATAACATTAAGACTTCCAAACTTCCCAAAAATCCAAGGAAAAAGTCTGTATAGCTAAATATATGCAAATGACTGAAATCTCAGTGTTCCAAGGTCAAAGCCTCAGGCTTTGTTAAGACAGAATTATGGAAGAACAGCAATATGCAGTTTGTGGGCTGCAGAAGAAAACCTTCACAACTGCCTCCGTAATTTTATTTTTTCCTTTGTGTGAATCAAAGGTACTTCATGTAACTATTACCCTTACCCCTACCCACATCCTTCCCAGTATATTTACTGCCTGCTTTATTCCAGCATTTTAAGGTATAGTTGTATAATTTAAGTCATTTTAACTTGAGAAGTTTCATGTGTTCTGCCCACTACAATACTCTTCTGGCAGCAATACCCTGAACTGAGGAGTATCTGAGAGACCAGAATTCCAGGATTCAGGAAATTCAAAACCATCTTTACCAACTCCAAGCTGGTCACAAGACACTTGCATCGATTTAGAAATGTTACAGATTTTACAGCATCCAAATGCTAGGACAGTCAAGTTTGAATGAACAGCAAAAATCTGTTATTACTCAGAGAATCTATGACTAGTGCTAATCTGATCTACTTGATAACAAAACTGTAATAAGTTGTAATAAATAAGGCTATTTGGAATGGGTATTAAAATCTAAACAATGTAGGTTCTGCTACAATTATTACAATTTAACTGCTAACAAACTTAAAGGCAACTAGGCAAGGCTTAACTGTAAAAGCAGATGTAAAAGATATACCCAAAAATACCCTCCCAGATCCAAAAGGAAATGTGAGAATATTTTTCACTAACATCCTCATGCTTTTAGTATTGATGAGTTTTGAAGAAAATATTAAGAATCCAAGAAATACAGAGGGTATTGGAGTCTGAAGATGCCTCCTGAGAGTAGAGGCCAGAAGAAACTCCAGCTTTTTGAAACCCAGAAATAAAGCCAAACAAAACATCATTACAAAAGAAAAAATCATTCTTTTTTTCTCCAGACGGTCTACTGAGAGTAGCCCAGTAAGCTTTGGTACTCATCTGCTTCCAAAAATCCCTTCATGTTTATTTACAGTCCATGCATACCACGGGTCTGAGGCCACATCTACCATTAGGTACTTCTCTTATGAAAGCCGAATGCAGCGAGACTGGTATCTTTTAATGAGCACAGAATTGGTTTTCATCCACTACCAGAAGAAAGAACACTGCAGCACAGCAGACAGCAAACCTTCTACAGGACAGCTCAGAAAGGAAAGCAGAAGGCACTGGCTCTGCTTTGCCATGAAGAGTCTCCACAGATTTGGTGACTGGAAGCACTGCTCTGAGGGTTGAGGGGTACTGAAGAAACTTTGGAAGTCAGGAGAACTCTGAAGACTCCATGATCCAGTGACAATGGAATTATCAGATATATTTAGAGTTAGGAAGGTACAGCAGAGTAGAAGAGGTATAATAAAATGAGGATACAAGGAAAAAGTGCTTAGTGACGAAAATTTAATCTACCAGAAGAGAACATATCAAACAAGGCATACAGTACAATATCATATGAGGAAAATTGTACAGAATCAGATTTGCTAGACCCTTGACAGGTCTCCAGTTAATGTTCTGTCCAGAACAGAAACACTGCTCAAGGCTTTATCCAGTCAAGCCATAAAAACATCCACAGATGGAGACTGCACAACCTCTCTTGACAATCCTTCCAATACTTGACTGTTCCATGCTGGAAAAGTTTTCTCTTGATTCCAGTCAGAAACATTCCTGCATCAATTTACAATTATTGTCTCTTGTCCTCCCACAGCCTGACTCCATCTTCTCAAGTAACCTCCCTGCATGTTCTAGCAGGCAGCTACCAGGTCCCTGTGAGATCACCTCTTCTCCATGCTGAATGAGACCCTGGCCTCTGCTCACCGGGCCAGTGCTCCAGCCCCTGATCATCCTGGTGGCCCACTCACTCCAGCCTACCAATGTCTTCCTCATGCTCAGGCACAGAGGACACCACTGGATGTGGCATTACAAATGAAGATGCGTCACTTCATGGATCTTCTGGCCGTGTTTCAATCAACAGATGTATATACAATCCCACATTCCTTTTCCATATACTACTTACTTGCTGCATTCATTTTCAACACTGTTCCCCTGCCTTTAACCTTCTATCCACCCACTGCTTTGCTTAATGCTCCAGGAAACCCAAGTACCACAGGTAAGAGTGAGGGCATTTTATGCCCTGAGACAGGGAACGAATTCTTTGCTCCTTTCAGTTTTATATGCATACATTATTAAACAAAAATTTTAAGCTTTGTTTGTTGGGTTTTTTTTTTTTTAATTAATGTGCTCTTTATTTTCAAGTAAGCCAGATACTAGACATGAAAATCTTGGGGCAACCCAGAGAACTGTCTGTTGAAAACCAAACGAGAGCTTGGTCTGCTACCCAGAAATATCCATCACCCAGCCCTTTTCTGCTGGGATTTGTGTTGAATGAGGTCCTCTGCAGGTTAACAATTAGTTTTTAGCATAAGAGTCCTGTGTCATCGTCATCATCTCCCCAGGAGACCAAAACAGGCTGAGTGATTTTTAGATTATATGGTCTGATAAGACACAGGCTCTTGACTCTCTGTGTGCTTGTGCCATGCAGGCCACCTGCTCTATGGAGATGCCACCAGGGACATCTTCAAAAAGGTTTAATAATGATGCTCTCTCCAGAGATGTAACTCAGAGCATGCTCAGAATTTGCATTCTATACCACTGACTAAAATCTTATATACAAAATCCTATATATAAATAGGACCCATGACTAGTTGCTAAAGGAGATTGTAGAAATGTCATTTCCTATTAAACAAGAATCTCTGTGCTCTGTAGTCATAAAAACTGTAAATGAGCACAGGAACTGATAGAGCAAGGCAGATCAGTAATCTACCCAGTCAGATATCCTGTCTGACTACAGCCAAGATCAGAAGCATCACAGGAAAAGACAAATTAGGGAGCCACATCATGAAGACATATGGAATAATTATTAGTGAAAGATTCCTCCTCTTCTTAAGTGCTTGTTTTATATCCTGAAACAGCTGATATTTCCTACTTAATTTTAGATTTTTTTGACTCTAACTAAAAATTTTCTCATTGTCCATTTAATTGCCTGATTACTTTTCAATTGCTGCTAAGTACTTGCTCAAAAAAAAATCCCAGTGTGGCAGAAAGTCCCACATCAAATAATTCATCACATAAAAAGCATTTATTTTTGCTAATTTTAATCTGACTAGCTTCCATTACTTGTTTTATGATTTTCTCCCCTCTCATTCTTTTCAGGGTTGGGAGTCAATAGGAATTTTCAATTTATCTTCTCAATTGAAGAGATGTAAAATAACAACTGCACTACCTTTCAAAATCAAAGAAATCAAAGAAGACGTCTTTCCCCCCACATTCTCATGAAGAAAACATTTGTTTTATAAGCAGCTCTCTAGAAGTGAACAGCGTACACCACACTATCTCAAAATTATGCCTACCAAAATATGTAACAGAGTATCCAAAGTTACAAAAGAGAGAATAAGACTTATTTCCTTCCTGGGAAAAGATTATTAGACCTTATGCAGAAATATAGGGCGTAAAGTATAAACAATTAATAAATTCAAACACATGAGGTAGGAGATAGCATAATAATTTGCTGTGACTTGGAGATTCACTCAAGCCTGAAGTCATACAGGAGAAGAACAATTTGCTCAGCTTCACCATGCTGGGGACCTGGCTATTCTGGACCTGGCTGTTTTGGATGATCCCAGGAGCTCAGGAGGTTTAAGGGGCACATGCAAAGCATTATTAAATCCTGCTACATTTATCAACTGTGCACAAACCCCAATTACTTTGAGTAAATTCTCCAGCAAGTTCAGACAGATTTGTCAAGACAATTCTGCCAAAGAGCAAGTTTTTAATCCAAAACACAAAAGTCATGTAAAAGCCCACAACATACAGAACATCAGAACAACAAAGAAAAAAACATGACGAGAAAGAGAAATGGAGAAATGGTCTGATACAATAGTGAAGTATGTGTAGGAATGTATGGAGATCTTGATCACAGTCAAAATATGGAGCTCATCAAGATTTGATAAGATCAGAGTAAAAGATTCTGATAAAGGTATAATATTATAAAAACTTGGATAAGCACTGTGTGGATATATAGGAAAGGTTTTATTCCATAAGTGTCATATCAAAAAATGGAAGAAGATTTAGATTATGGCTTGGGTGCTTGGACTTACTGCACTTATCTCCCACTCTAGAAGAGCTAATACTTCTTTCTGAGAAGAGCAATGAAAACGTCACAACAAGAAGATTTTTTCCACCTGCCTGAAGAGTATTTTTCCCATTGGAAAGACCAACAATGGAAAGCATTCACTCAGCAAAATGAGTAGAAACAGACTTATATTTCACAATAAAATGGAACAGCCAACTGCTCTAAAGAGACTGGTAAATTCTATTCCTAGAGTAGTCCAACACCAGATATCCTAGGATTTGGGAACAAGTATTTATTAACTCAGAGTGTATACAATATTGGCTTGATCTTGAACAATTTTCTGACTTTTGTGAATTATGACATATTATGGTCAATCAAATTGCAAAGCTTCACTAAATGTGTCTCAAATGTTCACAGAAATCACTGACAATATGGATATCTGCAATTTCCCATAAAGGACATCTGAACACATTTCCCTTGTGATAGTGTAACCAAAGGACTTTTGAAGACTCTTGCTCTATTATGCCATTTAGACAGCCTATTGGATCACCTAAATAGAGTTAAAAAAGAGGGATTGGCACGAAATGAGGTCTGGCATGAGGTTGATATAACTCATGTAAGAGATGCAGGAACAGATTGCACTCCTAGGTCCTCAAATACAAAAATCGTACTTGCTGACGTGAAAAAACAACAATTGTTAATAAACAGATATTCTACTCTTCAACACTCCATATGGCAGTCTGATGGATTAAGCACCAGCAGAGTGTTGATCACTCTAAAAGCTCATATTGAGATGATCTGGAAAATCTGTCTATCTACAATTTACGAATTCTGGTTAATTTAATTAAAATGTTGCATCACTAAATGCCTTAATATGGAAAGCCATAAGCTTGTGAGGTTCCTGGCACAGGCCTGCCTTCAGAAGAAGCTACAGAACAAATTAGCAAGAGTTTCCTTTTAAGTTTGGGATATATAAAGGAAGGAAGACTCCTGAGCTAGAAAATTAGTCTAAGTGTACAAGCAGGAAGAAGAGGGCAGAAAAATCTCCAAAAGAGGCAGAGGCATAGGTGATATAATAAGGCTAAGGAATGCCCATAGCATAAGAAAAAAAAAGGACATATGCTGTTAAGGTACAGGTGACTTCTTTGAAAGGGGCCAGCTAAGGTTAAAGGAAACCAGATGTGTTATAAATAGCAGACTGAGAACTGGAGAGAGAGGGGTGGGGTTCAGGAAAGGAAGTGTCCCCTTGCAAGAAGAACAAAAGCCAGGAAGTCCCAAAAAAAAGAAGCCCATGGTCGACATGCTTGACCAAAGGTAAAGCCAGTGGTGTAATCTCCCCTTACCAGGCTTGAGATCGGGCTTCTTCAATTGAGACAGGCTCCAGCACATACACAATCAATTACTGCAATTTAGCTAAGGGGTGGTACTTGTTCATTTTCAATTTAGTGTCAACACTGAGAAAGAGAATTTTTGAGGTTAAGCCAGCTTACAAAGTTTTTTATCTTCCTAGAAGCATGGCTGGATGAAAGAATACAGATATTCCCAATGCAAAACACCTGTCACAAAAGACAAGTGAGGAAACTGCTAGGATGTGGATGCAGATCATAGTCTGGAAAACAAATAGAAAACCATGTCTGAATGCAGCTCTAAATTAATGGAAGATAAAACATTCCCAATATGCTCACTACTGTCTCTGGAATGGCATGTGTGTGTTAATACTTTTTTGTACTTAATAATATCTACTGTTCTTTTGAAACAAAAAACGAACATGCTGAGTTCACTTCTTAGCAGTTAAAGCTGAAGATGCAGCATCAAGGATTTTCTGGGCACAACTGCTAATATTTGAGAGAAGTCTGATAACAGGAAAGTGGTATTATCAGGGAGATGTTGTGCAAGAACAGATAGAAGTCCCCATGTTACTACTGTCTCAGTCCACTGTAATTCAGTGTTTTGGGATTTCCTCCTAACTTGTCTTAAACTGAGACATTCAGTAAAGCACAAAACCTTTTTATTCTCTTTCCATTTTCAAAAATATCTAGACCAAAGAAAAAAAAATCTAGATGGAAGGAACAGCAGTTATCTCCAGGGAAACACTGGTTTAGGCTCATTTCTTATTCCAAATAATTAAACAGAAACAATTTTGGATTTTATTCTGTAGAATGATCATCTTACTTGGAAAAAGTAGGAGGAGTAGTCTCTTCAGTATAGCAATAGGTCTTCTACTTGTACAGGCAGATGAGGTTCTGCCTGCAAAACCCAAGAAAATCTGTTGACTTTCTGCAACAGACAATAGGGTATGTGAGATTGTGAAGAAGGCCTGGTTGTGTTCTATGTCTAGCACAGTATTAAAAAGAAACACTGTCACCCTTTGAACACCACTTCAGCTGTGTTTCTACAATTCACTGCGTGACAAAAAAAAAAATTGACCTTTTACAATGAACACCCCTATCCTAATCTTTCCCATAAGAGTAGAATTCAGAAAAATTGATCTGGAGTAAATAAAAAACAAAGCCATGTGCTTAGAAAATAAAAAGTATTTCTAAAAAGTTTGATCACATTTACATCTCCACACTTCCCCTAGATTATCTCCAACTTCTTATCAGAACATGCAACTGAGTGTGTCAGAGCCAAAGTTAATTATTTTCATCTTCAAATACAAGAGTACTGATCTTCTATATTATTATAAGCATAAGAGCCAATAAAAACTGCCAAAGAAAGCAAGGTGGGAAAATAACCTTCCTTCCCCTAAGTCTTCTCTGCTTCAGAGAGACCAAGCAGGCTGGTTTCAAAACAAGAGCAAGTGATATAACCAAACAAAAGCAGACCTGAAAGGTGAGCAAACCCCACAAGCCACAGAGTCATTATTACTGTGTCGACAGCACACTTGTTAAAAATGTATATTTTAATTTTCTGTATTGCTTAAAGGTCCCAATTTGCCCAGGGATCTAGCTAAGCTGCCATTTTCTACCACGACACAGTCTAATCTTTATTTAATGGATTTAGCATCTATCTTCACTAGAGTGGTCTCTAAGGAGAAGGGGAGGGGAGTATGAAGGGGCATGAAGAGATGATCAGGGCCCCCCTCTCCTTCATCCATCCAGCGCTCATGTTTGTGTTCAAAATTCAATTACCTCCTTATTGATACTTCACAGAGATATTTAAGCTGCAAACATGAAGCCCTGATTTCCCAGGGGGCCATGCCCCTCTCTATTTCACTGCTCTGCTTCCCCCAGGGTGAATTCCTGAGGCGTCCATATTAATAGGTAATCAGTCACAATTCATTTATTAAACAGCTAGCAAGGTTTATCAGCCTGCCCTGATTAGCCGGAAGAAGCCACTGAATTCCTAATTTATTTATGGAAATATAAGTGTCTTTTTGAATTCCATTCATGAAAGACAGGGGTGCCGTGGGTCTGGCACATTGAATTCTAACAGGAAAGCACCAGGCAACCTGGGCACTGAGGATTTTGCAACTTCAGCCTGGTAAATGCACTGTGGTGACCCCAGCATGACCAAGAGATTTAGACCAGAACCTCGGACAAGGATTCACAAGCCAGCTCTTCAGAGAGCAGGCATTGCCACCCATTGCAACTAGGGAATTATCATCCACTGATGGCCCAGTGTGTGGAATAGCTGGAGAAGGTTCACTAAACAGAGCCATCAGTGCAACAAAACTAGGGCAAAATAATAAAGAAAAAAAGACGCATTTTCAAAAGTTTGAATAAAATATTCAGACCGAAGCTGAAAACAACTGCCAGGTAACATTAATACATGCATTTACACAGAAAGTTCAACTTTTTGAAAACTGCATGCTGTTACAACCTTTACATTATTTCTGCTATCATAATTTCAACTAAACTGTTTTTATAATGGAACACCACTACTGTACATTCAAACTCAGACACAAAAAGTCAGTGATGCTGCTGATTACCAAAAAGTGAAAATGACTAAAAAAAATTTAACAAATAATTTCTCTATTAAAAAAAAAAAGATATGGAGTAATCAGTAAAAAGCAGACCTGGAAGTGAAGACTTGTACATGCACTGGATACACCTTAAGGCAGTTAGAATACAGCCATATAACACAAAGCTTATATACATGGGCCTCTGAAGGTTAAAGCCTACTGCTGGTGAAGAACTTTTTTATCCCCGTCAGCTGTGTAGTGAGCTCCAAAACTCATATGCACCTGATTGTTACCCACCATAGCTACTTAATCAGAAAACAAGTAGGAATGGAAGACTATAGAAATTTTATTTCCTTTTCCTTCTCAATACAAATTTGTACTAAGTAACTTTCAATGCGTCCCCTCTGCCACTTTCTTGAACAGCTCTACAGGGAAGTAAACATAGGTAAACACAGTAAATACAGGGATTCTATTTTCAAATGCTCTAAATAAGGTGGATGTCCCTCACACAGATGCAGTAGCCAAAAGCATATTTTTTCCTTACTCCTTCCTAAAATATTTCTATCTCAAAACTGACAGGATTTAACAATATAGAGTGTTACATGAAATAGAGATGGAGGCATGTTTAAACATATTGAGAGCATTTCTGTTAACACTAATTCTGAGACACTGTTATGAGACATTTTGTTTAGCAACTCCAGTATTCTGATCATGCTATTAACTGACTACAAAAGTACTCAAAACTAACAAGTCAAAGCATAAAGAGGATGCAGATGCCACTCCACGATACTGTATCTCACAAAAAATATTTCAGTCCAATCACAATTACTTGAAAATATATTTCAAAAAACATTGCAAAATCTTATGTAGTTTAAAACTGGCTATCCCTATATCCTCTGAATTTACAAGCAAAATCTCAATAGTTACACAAAAGGTATCAATATAAGATTCCATTACACAAAAATTGCAGTAGTGCATTAAAATATATAAAATCCCCACTTCCACTGAAGTAGTACAACCCATAACCTTAAATAAAAAATATATTATTTCCTCTCAAATTACAGTGGTTAGACATGAAAAGATGTAGTACATGCAATAAATACATCCAAAATGCTAGGAGGACTGAGTGTTTGAATTCATCTACAACCAGAACTTGTAAGTTGCAGGTGTTTGAAGTCAAGGATAGCATGGGGAAATGAATCCTGGAAGAAGTATCTTTTTACTGTCTGAAAAAGTAATCAATAGCTGAATTGTTATTAGTTTGTGTTTTCCTAAAATAAGAGTGATTCAGTGCATTCTTCCTACTATGTAATGTAGTTCCTAGAAGAAGGAAAAAGACGCAGAATTTACAGGAAAGATTTCTCAACCCCTTTTCTCCACTGTATAAGGAGGATTTTCACACTGGCACAAGAGGCAGACACCACAGGATTTTACAACAGACCCAAACATCTAATCAAGCTGTGGCTCTCAAAAGCCAGTTTCTGCAGCCCTCATTGCTTGGGGAACTGCAAATGCTACCAGTGAAAATAAAACAACCTCTTCCTTTCCTGAGTCTACCCATACTTCACCTTTTCCCCCTTCAGCAGTAAATTCACAAGGGTGATTTCAAATGAGGGCTTTGCAGAATACCCAAGACAGAACTCACCACTGAGTAAAAATAGGACACTTGTGCATGTTTTCAACTGGGAAGCTCACTGAGCATCAATGTTATTTTCACTCCCTCAGTATATAAGCTCCTTATCATGCAGCACACTGCAGCACTGCCCATAACATCCAACCATGATGCCTAAAGGTGCTGCAAAATATAATCTGCAATCATGTTGCAGTTATTTCCAGTGTAGATGGACGCTATTTCTAGTCTTGTACTTTTCACAGATGTTACCCCTAGTTATTTCTGGTTTTCACTGCTTGCAAAACACAACTGAGTGAAAACAATGTAGCACTGGGACACATACAGAAAAAGCCCTACAAAACTGTAAGAAAATAGAATTTACTATTACAACAGAGAAAACAACATTACAATCTTTAACTGCTCGACTGATTTTCAAACTAATCAGTTTGAAGTCCATTTTAACGCAACCGAGTCTGATGCAGATAGCCAGTCAAACCCAGCATGCCACTGCCCACCCCCCAAGCAGAACTGGAATTCATGTCCCTGTATAACATCCAAAGGGTATTAAAATAAAAGCAGAAGTATCACCAGAAGGTAGTCCTTCCTTTGTAATGCCTTCATAGAACTTGAGGACAAGCACCTATTACTCTGCTGAAAATTACTCTGTATACTTTTATCCTGTCCCATCTTGTCCTCCATCTTATACATTTATTTCCAATTCTCCTGAAACAATGCCTGTATACTTTTAAGGCTACTAAGTAACAAACTGCATGATTACAATAAAGCCTGGGATGATTATCTTCTCTCTTTCTTGCACAGTCAGTGCCACCAACATCATACTCTTACTGACTTAACAAGGAACGTCACCAACTGCACACACAAAAATTATTTCTTACACTACTTAAATTCTGTAACTTAAGTGACAGACATTTACAGGCAGAGTACAACACAGTTCAGAATAAAAATGAGATCCTTTAATTGACACTGGAGAAAATTAGATTCTAATTGCATATGCTATATTTTGCTGATGACAATGAGGGTAGCATTTGCAAAAAAAGTGTTATGAGTTCCTTAACGACCAACAGGTTATTTAGACCTTTGTCATAAAAGTGATTAGAAATGTGACATTTCCAACAGCAGAGAGCCCTCTAGAGCTACCACAGGATAATAGTTCAGCAATCCTCCAGAAGAAGGGCACCAACGCTGCTTAATGCAACACCTGGGCTCTTCATGGAATCCCCTCCAGCTACTGACCAAACCCGACTTTACCTGTTCAGGAGAACAGACATCAAACTCCAAAGTGAGAAAACAGAAATCACACTTTAATTTGAAGAATATGGGAGCTAATACTTACTGTATTGCCAGTAAACTTGGAAAGCTTAAAAATGTAATTATAGGTTTGGGGGGAAGTTGTGCAAGGACTTAGAGATACTTATTTATAATACATATGTTTGTAAAAAATCACCAAATACCTGAAAAGCAAAATGTTACATGACCATGCATAGTGATACCAAAATAATTGTCACTTTGTGAATTTAAACAATATGTGGATATATTCCTCATAGCACAAAAAGCTCTCCATATGAAAGTGCCCTATCAATGTAAAATAATTTCTACACGGGAAATATATTCTGCTGAACATATTATAATAAAGCTTAAAAGCCTTCACTAAAACAGTGCTCAAAACAGCACATAAATGAAATCTACTTAATAAGTTATTAGATGTCTTTCAATTATCTCCACTCTTGTGCTTGTTCTGTAGCAACCAATCAGTATAAATAAATTACAAACCGAAAATCTCTTCTTACACAGCATGGAGTTTCCTATTCCCACTTCCTCAATTACAGTACAAGTTGTAAGATAAATTGCAAGAAAATAACTAAATTATGTCCTTTAGCTTTACTGTCAAGACTTAAAACTGTGAAAAGCAGTAAGCACAACTTTGTTATCTCCTCACTGTGACCAAAAATAGCAAGAATAAATTCAGCTGTTTTCTCAGAACCAAAACCCATTGAAGCATACAATTTTGGGACTGACAACCGAATTACAGCACACCAAACACAGGTTTGGGTCCACATTTTAAGAGCCCAAGTTAACCACTTAAAGTTATGAGCTTAACTTTCTGCACATTAATTCATTAGACTTAATTATGATACAAGTTTGCAGTGTGCTTAGGGAACAACAATCCCTTGGACACTTTAAAGAATCCACAGCCTTCAAACATGCTTTCATGGGCAAGTATAAAGTAATGTTTTATTACCAAAATAAATTTCTAAGAGCCAACACTTCACTGGAGGGGGGAGGTGAAGAACAAACTTGCAATGAATATGATGAGAAGAGGTAGTATGTCTACTCTGCTGGCAACAGCATCAAGATTCCTTTTTTGATCTCCAACTAGAGCTCAAAAAGCCACAGTAAAACCTTCCTGTAGAGAGAGAGGCAAATCAAAATATCTCAGCATCCTGACAAGTTCATGTTGGGATCCTGGAAGTCAGGAGTACAGTACCCCATTGGGGATATTTTTATCTCAGGCCCACTGCTATATTCAACAATGCATTTCTAAATGAGAACATTTTCAGAACAAAAATCACTCTATTTTACACAAATTGGTTACTCCTCTGCCCTAGAATCCCAAAATCTCATGGCCATAAACTCCAGCCATATTGGGACACATGCATATGCTACGTTTTTACAAGATTTATCTTGCATTCAGTTTTCAATGCCTAAGAAAGTGCAAATAGCTGTCATTGCTTCCATGCTATTAACAACAGCAATCCTTTAATATTCTTAAATAAAATTATTGTCTTCTTCAAGAATCAAGTACAATCTTTGTGCATCAAGAAGACAAGGCTTAGACACAAAAGGTACATTCAGGTGTAATCTGTTGTACATGCCTGTGCAGACAGCAAGCAGGTCCACACCAAGACTAAGGGGAGCAAGAACACTGCATTGGAAACACGTCGGGTCAGTAACTACCTGTGTACACCAAGGGTCACGGCAGAGTCCTCAGCTCCTTTTCCTTATCCCCTTAGAATGTGCATTTCTGAAGGATATGTATGGGAACTAGTTATGAAAGTCAAGCAATTAAAAAGCATTTCTGAGGTATTCATGGGACTGTACCAGCCACAAGTGCCTGACAGCTCTGCGTGTGTGCAAGTCCCTGGAGAGCCATCACACTTCAATTACTATCACTAACATTAGTCATTATCAGGCTGGCTTCAGTCCCTGGGGAAGGCAGCCTGTGATGACAATATCCAGCCTCTCCTTGTAAAACAATTCATTAGGCAAAGCAGAACAGCTGGGGCAGCCACGTGGATGTCTGCAGAGTGGCCCTCCCACTGGGACCTCCAGCCCCCCTTTCCTTTTGGACAGGAGCAGCCACCGCCCCCATGACAGCCGTAAAAGCCTCTGGGGACGCTTCAGGTTTAATCAGCGCTCCTTATACTCAGGGGAAGCATTTGATTGCAAACTTAAACTAACGGCACTCAGAAGGTTACAACAATCATCAGATAAGAGGCTTTAGGGCATTTTTATCTTGTTCTAATGCTCACAAGTTAATGAGGCAATAAGAGACAGATACTATCAGACTTGGTCCAGCAACATTGTACAGAGAGAATGCTCAAAGCTGCATTTACTGCAGGCGCAAGAGGTAAGGTGGCAAATTCACTATTGATGTTACAGAAGACTTCATGCTCTGAAAGACTGAAACCACTCAATAAAGTGACAAAATGCTTGGCAAATTTTCATCTAGCTTTGTATGCATTATCACTGGATCCAAAATGGAGGAAACTGAAGAGGAATATAGCAAACCAAACAGGTAGTAATCTCTGGCATTAGCATGGATACCAACTAATAATTTCTAACCTTTATACTGCTTGCAAATAGAAATCCTTTTATATATAAAATGTCTGCAAATGGCTGAGAATAGCCTTATAGCCTTGTTTTTCTTAGCTACCCTGCTTGGGTCCCAGGCTGAAGAGCACTCGATATTGGGAGCTGTTCAATTATCATATTCTCAATTTACTACTGGTGACTGACACAATATTCTAATGATACCTTCCTGTGGCATATAATAGCAGCAAGCAGGGGGAAACAACAAACAGCAGCCCACAGCAAAGGATACTTAACAATAAATGCTTTATATGCTATTTTTAAAAAATTCATTATTTTTTCTTGCAAAACCAAGTTTACATGAACTCCACCTTACAGTTGGGGAGATAGGAAGAGGCACATAAGAAGGCAAATAAATGAACCAAGTAGAAGAAGGGTAGTACCAGAAGCTGAGCCAAGTCTCCAAAGTCACACTCTAGTGAGATTTTTCACTAGGATCAGCTGCTGCTCTGCAAATAGGTCCAGCAACCCATACTGTGGAAGAAAATTCTCTTTACTCCTGCCAGAAGCCAAAATTTACAGGAAAACATTTCAGACAGAGATGGCATACAGATAATCTTTCCAATATCTGTAAATACAGAGTAAATATTCTAGTAACACAGAAGTGGAAAGTTTTAATTGAATAAAGGCATGGACAAAGCAAAAGATGTTTAAATAATAAATACAGAGCAGTTGTAAAGATTTGAGAGTCCCTGCTAGAATGACTCCTGAGATTTGTTAGGCATTTTTGTGATTTTAAATGATAATAGAAAAATGCACATAACCTTATGCTTGATCAAACTTTTCCCCATCCTCAATTCCTCCACTGACAGTAGTCTACAAGTTATCCTGTCAGAATGAGAGTAGCAAAAAATAGGCTTCTGACAGTATAATGTAAGAACATTTTGTTTGTAGTCATGTTTCTTTCTGTGCCAAGCATGTGGCAGGTAGAAATGCTTTAATGTGACAGCCCATTCCTTTACTTTTGTGGCTAAAAGCTCTTCAGTCAAGCCTCACTGACCCTCTAGTTGTCTAGAAAGATGAGGGTGGTTTTACTGTTCATTTCAGCCAAGACACAAGAACCTCTGTGTATGCTGAGGACCATTCTCCTACTCTGCTTAAAGAATTGTACTGAATGGACTGTACCTTCCTGTGCACAAATATGGGCTCTGCAGCCCACATTGCACAGACTTGTAATCAGCTCTGTCAATGGAAGTATTTGAAAGTCCATTCACCATCCCCCAAAGCCCAAAAGCCATCACTGTGACACAGGAATTCTTAGGTTTCCTGTTCCTAATCAGCTGCTCCCATAGAGGCAGATCAGAGAGCTGCACCTGCCTAAAGCTCATAAGCTGAACTGTTTGGTGCTGTGGGGAATGCAGGCTTCAAATGCACTTCTAGTTCTAGAAGGAGAACTTAGATCAGAGAAACATGGAAAACATGGAGCCCCTGCATGATCGGGGTTACAAAGGCTCAGGAGGTCTCCTGGTCAAAGTGGGGTCGCTTATGAGGATAGATCATTGTGCCTAAATGTTTGAGTCAGGTCTGGAAAACCTCCAAGAACAGAGAGTGCAGAACTGGTGACTGCACAATGTGTTCCACTAGTTGACTGACCAGCGCTAATATTCCAGATGTCTTTGCAAAGCACAAATTGGTGCTTTGAGTAGCGTAACAAAAATCCCGCAGAAGTTAACAGTGATGAATCAGATGACTGACTTCACAGTCTTCAGACCAGTTTGGTCAGTTTTCAGATTAATCAGATTTCTTTCTCTTCTTCCCTACTAACACTTCCCTTTTCTTAACCACAGAAAGTATCTAGATCAACCTTCACTCTATCAACATAAACTCAAAAAGTCTTTTCCAGAAACTATCAAACCATTGCAGAATTTCTTCCTTCTACTGAACAAACTCTAGGAAACAAAGGGGACTTTCAGAAGAGACACTCTTAGACATGAATACCAGAATATAAGAAATGTTTTGTGGGGGTTTTTTAATTGGTTTAGTGTTTTTATTTTGTAGTTCTTGTTTGTTGGTATTTGCTGTCCTGGCTTTCTTTTCGGTGGAGGCAAAGGTGTTGTTTTTGTCTTGTTTTAATACAGCAAGTAATACATTCTGGCTGAAGTACCTTTCAGAGGTAGCCTTTGTTTTAACAAAATCAGATTCACAAATTAGGTAGGGGCACATAGAAATGGTGAGGAGAAGGACAAGAGAAAAGGAAAAAGAACACATTTCAAAAAAGATCAGGTAAAAAGTATCTCATCAACTCAGCTTTTATTTAGAATTTAGCTGTTGCATTGAGCATCACTCACTTCAACAGCAATTATCTGCCAGCTTTTGGGCCACTCAGCATGTGATCCTTATATATATAGCTTTGGAAACTCAGTTCCAAAGATGGGACTCTGTCTTCAGGTTCTAGAATTCACCATGCAATGGCAGGTGTTATTTTAGCATTTCTTTTATATCTAACCACATTTTAAAGCTATCTACGCAATCACAGAGTTTACATTGTTTATGATAATCTCCCTTTGGTAAGAGGTGTCCATCAGAATTAGAAAAATGCAATCAGCTGCATTTAGGAGTCTCAATGAATACCTGGCAAAATGGAAATTTGGGGCTTTACAGTCACTTTGGATATTTTAAAATAATTCTGTGGTAAAATAATTACCTTATTATGAAAAAAAATAAGTCACAGACAAAAAAATCCAATCCAAACAAAGAATTTAACAAAGAAGATTCCACATAGACAATTATCTACATCAGGCATCAAAGAGAAAATACAAGCACAGAGAAACTGTAGAAGTTTGAACTTCTAACACATACAGGAGAGTTTTAGAGATTTTTTTTTCCTTTTCTCAAACTTCACAAGTATACACCTCCTTCTGCAGCAATCAGAATCATCAATGCCTGGAGACTACGATGATGCCTTAGAACTCACCGTCAATATCCACCACAGCATCCTTTCCTAAGGGTAAGGGAAGGGCAAGAAGGCAAAGATGCAGAAATTTCTTGAAACTTACAGAAATATTCATTCTACTTTACCAGCAGACAGAGAACACCCCAAGGATCCATACAGTATTTCTTTCCATATATGACAGTTACCTAGACACAGCATTTGTTTTATGGTAAGAATGCATTATCTATGCATATGGGTAGACTCACATCTGATAGCATCAGTATACTGTCTCTTCCTGATTTTATATTTAAGAGTAACAGGAATCTGCCTTTTTTTTTTTTTTTTTTTGCACACAGTGGGCAACTCAAATACACACCCACTTATTTTAAAAAACCAAACAATAGCAGCCATGGTCCAAACTCAATTTCCATCCTCACCATTGCAACCTAATCTCCTGGCACGTTAATGCAAATCAAAGTGAACACTTCTCTGACACCAGTAGCAAAGCGTGTTCCTCTCCCAAGAGAGACCTGTAAAACAGGACAGTCACTGACGGCAGTACAATTACTGACACAGATACAGACTTTATGGACATGTTTATCTCTGCTGTAAATCCACACTCTCTCTCCACTCCGATTCATGAGTCATAAAGAAATTGCAGATAATGAAAAAGTTGGAGAAATTTACAGCGTGTCGGAAACCTCAGACAGCCAGAAGAAATTAAAGAGCTGACTGAGGATAAATCACACAGGTACAATTAAAACTTCCTATGCCTCCTTCACTTCCAAACTCGGGTACAAGCCAATGGAGATGATGAAAAGTTGAGGTCATGACTCCTCTGACTGTAATAATTTCTTAACTACCTACATGTCAGAATTAGCCAATTCACAGATCATGTAAGAATTGCAATTTCAAGCTGGCATTCTGATGTCTCTCTCTTCCAATTGGAGATGCCCCCGAAAAATCCTGCCTGTAAATAAGCCACCCAGCAACCAGTATAAGGAAAGGCGATTTCCTTGTCCCTCTGCAGATGCAGAGTACCTCTTACCACAGCGATGTGCATTAAAATGAAGCAGTAGATCTACAGTGTGGGAGGAGAGCGTAAAAAGAATCAAGAGAAAGGCCAAGGTTTCACAAGGAAATCATAGCACCTTGGATATTGTGGTGACAAGCCGTATAAATATCTTAACAGACAATTTAAGTGTTCTTTTCACCTCTCTGAAACAATCAAATAAGGCCCAAGAATTACTATGAATGAAAACTGAAAACAGCCTCTATATTTTTCCTACTGTGAAAAACTAAAGCAACCATTTCAGCTGATTGTGAGCTTCTGAAATTCTCAGTGATCATCTCCTAACCCAAAAATGAACCACCCGAAATGTGACCCATTCTGTGGGAGAAGTCTACTGACTCTGAGTAACACCTCAAGCTAACTGTGTGTTATAGAAATCCCGTGTCCAAAGAGCATAATTTTGTTATGCAGATGTAAAACTCTGCCTTCAAGCTTTGAAGCACATGAAGTATACTATTTCACATAAAGTCCTTGCCAAACACAGTACTAAATAACAAAATAAGTGAGAAATATGCTTTCAAGCAAAACTGAAACATGATGAAGATTCACTCAGCAAGGCAGGGAATGCAGAAAACTAACCAAGAAAAAAAACAGTTGCTACAAAGAAAATTCTAAGCAAAGCAGAAATAACTGAAGCACACACACCTCAAACTGCTTCTTTTTATGCAGGACAGTTCACCTTGCATGTAAACAAAATTTTGTTTAAGAATATAACAAGCACTAGACTTGGCAGACATTGTTCTTTTCCAAGCCCAACATATTTAGAACAATGTAGGCAATCCAAAACGTATTTTCTTCCATGATGTTTCAGATTAATACAAGCACACAAGTGCTAGAAGTACGGTACTTTAACAAAGAAAAATTGAGCATCTTCCTCACTCTTTTGTCAGCAGTCAAGGTGGTAACAACACTGCTGTATCTTCATAATAACTGGCACTGACACTGCTGTGGGATGTAGATCCAAATCACATGCTATTTTTTCACTTTCTTTCCTCCTTCTCACCTCTCCAAAAGGCAGTTCTCTTCTCCAGCTCCACCATGACACTTTAGCCAGTCTTATTTCCCCAAGG
>NW_005054301.1:6588907-6596876 GCF_000277835.1 Geospiza fortis
CTTCAAAACCTCATTTTGACTATTAAGACACCACAAGAGTCCAATTCACTTTTCCATGCAACTCTCCAGACTACAGAGTGGACATTAAAATGGACCAATAAGAGATTTCACAAGATGTCATAAGACATTTTAAAGCACCCTTTACTTACACATCTGTTCATATGTAAGAACCTGAAACATTTTGTTGCTAACAACTGTACATACAGCAGAAAGAGCACCAGGCAACTGTAATGCAGAAGTAAGGCCATGTTCACAAATATAAAGTAAGACTTCTGAGCTTAAAAAGCCTCTGTGCTGCCAGAACTAAAGAAAAAGTGGTTATGATCAGAAAATATTTTTATCTGATCAATTACATCATTGATAGAAGCCTGTTTGGGTACAAAGGTGTTTTGCATGGAGCCTAAAAAGGCTGCATGTTCATGCTACATGGAGACACTCCTAGGCAAGCAAATCCATCACACAAAAGGAAAAAGATATTTCAGAAAAAGGATACATGATCTTCCCTAATTTCCTCATTTTGAGCCTAATTCAGCAATTCTTTGTATATACAAAGTTCAAGCGTAGCAACTGTCATGCCCTCTCTCCTACTTCGGTAAGTTCAGTCCACCAAGGATGGAGCCCAATTTAAACATATCCTGCCTATGATCAGCATCAAAAAGAAGTAAAAAAAATAAACAACATCCAAAACTCAATGACAGTAGCCTGCAAGGATCACTGACAAAACTAAGGGTGTACGCTCAAAAAATGCTGCAGTTAAATCCTGATTAACTGCTCTGCCCATCCAAACCTACAAAAAAGCTGAACTTGCAGGCAAGAGATCACAACAGACAGCATTTACCTGAAATGAAAAATGAAAAACCGAAGACTACCAATCTAAGGAAGAGTGGTGATCTGTACATAGCTTGGAATTCAGAAGAACTCCTTTATGATATTCCAGAAATTTCAGAGGCTGCTGAGGTTGCAGAGGACTACAATTCAAACTCAGCGACAGCTTAACTTGAGAGCAAGGTAGTTGCTCCTCATTCATGTGCCCATCCATCTCTTGCTGTCTCTGGAAGAGTCCCCCCATTACAGGGAACCCTCAGAGATTTCTGGTAGTGGTTGCTTAACTACCAGGCAGTTTAGCCTATTACTAAAATAAATAAATGAAAATATCCATTGTCAAACAAAAGGTCCTTCCAACCCACCACCCTGAGTGACATGCCAATGGCAAACATCTATAGAGGAGTGAAGTGCAGGGAGGCACCCAGCTGTACCTGCACAGTAATCTCTCTCTGCTTTATGCATCTCCAAGATGTCCAAGGCACTGGGGACTCCTCAACAGTCAGACATCCTGGAAGGATTTATCTTCCAATCATTTTTCTCATTACTGAGTGAGAAACTCCACGACCACAAGCTCCAGCGGTGATGTGTTCTGACTTCAGTGCACAACACAAGTGTCTCCTCATGTCTCTCCCCACACACTCTTTCATTCTCTCTGGCTCTCATACTATGAGAAACCGTGAGGAGTCATTCCCTATTCACACTTTCTGTGCATCAATATTTTACAGCTCTTTATCATGTACTACATCAGCTGCTTCTGTCCAGGCCAAAAAACCCTAGCCATTTACTTATTCTTGATATTAAAGAAAATGATTACTGATTGACTAAACTGGCCTGGCTTTTCCTCTATCAGTCTGGTGCTACAAGATGACCAACCTTTTGCTGTTCACCTGCAATCTCACAGGTCATCCAGGTCTAATCTGTGAGCCCTTGATTAAAGAGCTCTTCAACTGCAACATTTTTTTTATTTGCTTGAACATATATGGAAAATAAATAAGCATTACAAAGAAAATAGGAGCAAAGATGCTAGAACCTAGCGAAAGCCAGGGTGCACAAAACCATGGGAAACTATAAATAAAGAGACTTAGTTGAGCATGTCTGGGAACTGTCTCATTCCTTTCGAAAGAGTATGAGGGTTTGACATTGGATAATACAGTCATTCCTAATTTTACAGCAAGAACATCACAAACTACCTTCAACTCCAAATAAAAATTTAACCTAACACAAGAGTTTAGACTAGCAAAAATCACTGACAAGGAAATTATAAATGATATTCATATCTGTTTGGTCAGTTTCCCATATTTTCTAATATTTAAGGCACACACAGCACCCAGGCACCATTACCCCCACAAAGATATTGGGGCTTAAGAAGAACAGGCTTTGCAGAAGTCTTGCACTGACAGTACCACTGGAGCTGTACTGTGATAACCACAGTGGCTAAATAACCATTCTGGCAGCAGTGAGATTTTATAAAGACAGCTGTGATACCAGCTATCTATATTTCCATTTCAGGACTTCTGAACCAGTATAGCAGGTGTTATCTGAAAAATATCCGAGATTCACAGGGAAACAATAGTAGGGCCTTCAAAAAGTCCCTGGACAACCACATTCCTTTAGTGACAGAGTGCCTTTCCCATGCTCCCATGCAACCTGTCTTTTATACATAAGTTCTTTTCTGAAGTTTAGAAAAAACCAAACTTTAAGTTTTTTTTTTTTAATAAGAAAAGCATTTTCCTCTGTGTATGCAGTTCTCAGATATTTCTCTCTGTATACCTACATCCCAAAGGATGAGAGGACATATCTTTAAATGCACGGACTTCTCAGAGTTGCCCTTTCATGAAACCAAGACTTCAAAATTCTAAAGTCAATTTTGACTCAGACACTCCAAAAGGTGCAATGGGTCACACAGTGGAAAAACAGAGCTTCCAACCTAAATTTGCAGTTATTTACATTAAGTGTTTTGAAACTTGCTGCTTTGTGGGCCGCAAACATTGAGTCAGGGTCTGTGACTGTGTTCCCAAAAAAGAACTATTTCTCTCTTGCTTGTCACATTAACTGAGGTCTGCTCATTCTGCAGTGCTCACTACTCCACTCCAAACAAAGCCTGCAAGTGGAAAAATTAAGGGACACAGAGAAGAGGAAAAAAGTTCATAACAAGACTTTATCTTTTTTCTTCCCCAAACTCAAAAATGAGACTCACTGAGTGGCTGCAGCTCACATTCAGGAGAGCTACTATGTCTCCCAAAGTCACCCTAACTGTATGAATAACTAAAGATCCATGTATTCATTGAGCCCAATTCCTTCTTCCTTAAAATACCCACATTAACTGTAACAGTAAAATTGACACAAAGCAGGACTTTGAATACTAAAAATAGTTTTGATTATTCTAACCAATAAAATAATTAATTAACTAAAGGAAAGTAGAAGCTCTAACGTGAGAAGGTTGGACTTCATAATCTTGGAGGTCTTTTTCAGCCTAAATGTTTCTATGATTCTGAGAACCAAAGCAAAAAGAGAAAATCAGCTACAAGCAAAATGATGAGGTAGAATTTTACAGAGCTTAAAAAGCAGACAAGGAAACACAAGCTGAAACCTCAGAAGTGCTGAAAAATAATTTATTTTTAAAAGACTTTCTTGATACAAGGACCTGAGCCTGGAAGCTTTCAGAGAACTCCAGAATCACCTTTTAACAAAGAATAAATACACAAAAGAGACCCAAGCCTCTCCTTAAACGGGAAAGTAAAAATTCCTTTTTAAATGGTTCCTGCTTCATTCAAGGAAAGCTATACTTTGACATGAACCCTGTGCTAAGGAAGGGAAGAATATTCTGCAAGGAATATTTTGAGCAAAAATCCACCTACTACCATGCCAAGAAAGTGGTAGAACAAGCTGGAAAGAAAAGCCAAATTATATGTTGATAAATTAAATTGATTCACTTAAGACATGGAGCAGTCAACAAACTAGAGAGAGTTACAGAAAGTAAAGGTAACCCCCTATGGGAAAAAGAGGGGAGGAAGTTAATTGTATAGAAAGGAAATCTGTGAAAAGCACGGAACCAAAGAGGAACTGAGAACTGAAAAATGTGGGATTCAGATAACAGTATTCAACTGTTCCTAGATGAAAGCCATCCAGATGTCTCATCAAGATGAACAAAACATTCAATACATCCATTCCAAACTTGTCAAGAAAGTCCACTTATACAGACCAAATAGTAAGAGAGCTCACATGAACTCAGGAAACAAGACATGTAACAGTAATTATTAATTTATCAAATTACATCATGCCAAATCAATTATTCAGATTTCAACGCTAATGTCACAATAGTACCTCAATAAATAAACTTTCCAAAAGGTACCCTGTCCCAGAGCACTTTGCCTAATGAATTCTAATGCAAAATTGATGTAAAGTATGTTGTGAACTGGGTATAACAATAACAGATCTCACAACATGATTGCAATATCACTTAATAGACGCATTTTTCACGGAGTGCTGCAGGAATCACCCTGGTCCTGCACAGTACACAATTAATAACTTGGATGAAAATAAAAGTCTTTGAAAATACAAAGGATTTGAGGTGGGATCTAGAAGAGAAGAGTTAGAAGGAAAAGTAAGTTAATACAATGAAGCAGAATTGTGTCTCAACCTCACTGCTGATGAAACACTTGAAAATACCATAAAAAAAGACAGTGCACATTCTGAAAGGAAAATATGTCACAAAAAACAATCTTGGGAAGAACAGCTTTAAACCATAAGTGAAATGTCAGAGTTTTATAAAAAAAGAAGAAAAACTTCTGCGGGAGGCCTCATGCTGCCATCTAGAGGAGACTGGTGAGCAGCAGGTTTGGTCCTGCTTTTGACAGCCAGTTTCAATGAACCAGCCAAGTCAAGAGGGGACCAGTAAATTTCAGTTACAGAGATGTAACTCAATTATATACGTCCGAGACCAAACCACAAGTCCCTTAACTTTAATGAACAGATCTTTCGAATTTTTTTTCTTATTCTATCACTTATAGAATAAGCAAGAGAAAATAACCTAAAGACAGCATCAGGAAAAACAGTCCTGAGCAGCTTCTGTTCAAATTCCACAACTAATTTTTGGTAAAAATTTTCCAAAGATAAATGTATATTACAACACACAAAATATTCAATGGATTACAGTAAAGGAAAACTGCCTTCAGTGACAAGAAGTTACAAGCATGGAAATCTTTCATAAAGGTTGAAAATTCAAGACTTAAGTTATAACCGTTGAGCCTCATATTTCAGTTTTCACTCACTTCGTCTTCTTCACATATGCATTTGTTCTCAGTAAAAATAAATGGAACCACATGCAACAAATATTGCACATGCAATAAGGAACCAAGCACCTCCCCAGCTTTACTGCAACTCAGGCTTTGCTAAAGTCCATCTAGCAGAACAACACTGTCTGACATCAGAGCCTACAGCTCAACTGAGAAAGCCAACCATCAGGCAACCTTTGCATTTGACTCAGTTTTACACTGTTATACTTTAACTGCTACTCTACTAATGCTTTCCACAGTCTTAACAGACTAATGCTAATGCACTGAAAGTAAAATAAAGTATGCTAAAACAAGTTTAATGATTTGTTATTAAGAATGCATTAGGCTATCCTATGTTTGCAGTCAGAAACACTCTAAAGGTTTATTACTAAGTTGTGTTACCCACTGAAAGGAAGGTGAAAGACTTGAAACTTTTGGTGCTTTGCATAGTCCAAGAGTAATTACAACCAGGGTCTTTGTTAGAGCATAACTAAACAGAAAAAAAATAAATGTGGCAGTATGTATGGCTAGCATTAAAAACAACTCCACAATACTCTTGAAATCCTCAAAGCTGTATCAACCTGTTAACAAGAGCTCTAAAGGAGACAATGAAAGGAACTCTTTCTTCAAAAAACCACAGTAAGAATTGGCTGTTTGCAATTGGATGAAAGTCATCTTTATTCCTCAATGACATCACTGCCTGACACAACTGAGTGTAGATAAAAGTAACAGCTACAGAAGCAGAAAACAGTATGAACAGCAAAGTGACAGGAGAATCCTATACACAAGTGCAAGTTTCCCTGTGGAGGCAGTGCATGGAATTAGAGAAGTATTCTGAGAAATACCTTTAGTATCTGACTGGGAAATTAAGCAAAGTGACCTGATTTATGTAAGAAAATGTTAATTCAGGAACAGAAGTCTCTGTGCCACTGGGTAACACCAGACTGACAGACATGTTTTCCCCCATGTAGGCAGGCTGTAAGTTGGAGATGTAAGCTCATTCTCTCATCCTGTTGCAGGAGGTCACTGTCAAACACTTGCCAAATCTGCCAACACACTTTTCCAGCTACCAATGTACAAGCACATGCTTTAGTGGAAAGATTTGCAATGCAGTCAGTCATATCTGTGTACAGCACTTACATTCATCCAGTCCCAGTTGATAAGCCAGGTTCTGCAGGCCACGAACTTTTTCCATCAGATTAGCTGTAGTAAGGCTTCCCAACTCTGAAGAAGAGAGAAGGTGAATTTTAACTCTGTCTATAGTCCTCCAGTAGCAGATCACAGAGCACTTTCAAGCCATACTTCTGTCAGGATCTGTTTCAGTGAGCAGTGTATGTTCAAAATTCAAGCTGACTCCACTGCTAATTTTAACATAAGGAGAAGGACAGCCATGACTCTAGTCCACGCTTTCATCTGCCACCATTGCAAAGAGTAATTTGACCCATACTTCTGAAGTTCCTGTAAGTTCACATTGCAACAAGAACAATCTATATAAAAGTATGCAAGGGAATGGACTTATTTTGCATTAATAATGTGAGTTCAAGCACATTTCTTGGAGCAAGTCAGAGTTAAATCATCTCACTTTCACTCTGCAGCCATGAGACGTCACTGTGACACAATCACACATCACCATCCAGAATTCAAGACAGGCAGAGCACACTGAAGGCTGTTTACTGCAAACTAACAGCTGCAACATGCAGCAAGTGCACATACTAGCTAGTCCTGCTGTAACTTGCCCTTGCAGCCTCACCATTGCATTGGAGCTCCTGGATCTGTGAGGGAACACACATGTAGAGCACCTCTGAACAAGTCAATCAAGTCTAAGCTACTCACCAACTGATCAGCTGAGCCTCTCCAAAAAATCCATGCTACTTCTCAAAATGCAGGAGATGCTCATTATTTTTATACAGTGATAAAAAAGGCTAAGGGAGGTGACTCGAATATGCACAATGTTACACTGCTTGTTTTAAAAACTCAGCCTGCCACTAACATCTGGATAGGCTCTTGGAAATAACTGGTTTAATGAAAATGGCTATCATTAATAAGATGAAGAGACTTCTGAGCTGCAGATTCTGCAAACATGATGACTAGAGATCTCAGGCCATAGGGCCACCACCAGAACATTTAAAGAACAAGTGCTTTAAGCCTCTTAAGCAAGTACTGAATTCCCATCTGCTTTGGCAACCTCAATTCCTGCCCACAATATTCATACTCACCCTTCAGCATATCAATATCATCATTTTCTAATTCAGCCATCCACTTGGGAGGAGAACTTGTAATTGGCTGTTTTGAAAAAATAGAAGTTCATATTCAGAAAAGCCCATTTTTAGAATTATACAATGAAGTATGATCTGTATTGAGAACTAGTTACACTGACAGCAAAAATATGAGAGTGTGCTCCATAGAAATACTTTTACATTTAATCTTGTTTCTTCCTGGACATTTTAGAGTTTAGAACGGCATACAACTATCCACAAGCCAAAAATCAGTATGAAAAATAAGATTTTCTGAAGTTTAAAACCCTTCATTGCTTCCAAAGTATAATTCTCATCCACAGTGAACTGCATAAAGTATAAAAAAGAAACACATATATAAAAGATACACTAAAACCAAAAGGTATATTGTAGCATATACTGGACTTATTACTGAGATATGGTTCATAGAAGATGTAAAGCCCGCCAGAGAACCTGCAGATCTGCCATTACATAGAAGGAGGAAACGCGAAAGGCAAAGCAGCGCTCACTCACGCTTTTGAAGGAGGCGGCGAACTCGGCAACGCCGGGAACTGGGGAGAGAAAGCGGAGGTTGGCGGGGGGTGAGTGTCCCTGCGGGCAGCACCGCCACCCCGCCCGGTCCCGGCCCGTGCAGCT
>NW_005054301.1:6597663-6612937 GCF_000277835.1 Geospiza fortis
GGGAGCGCCCCGGCCGCCGCCCCCCGCCGGACACTGCCCTCAGGGCGGCTCCGCTGAGGCCGCTCCCGCCCGCTCGGCTGGAACCCCGGTGGGTCCGGGTGGGTCCGGTGGAACAAACATCGGCACTGCCCCCGTGCTCGACGGGAGGGACGGAGAAAAGTTCCGTGTCCGTTTTGTGAGAACTGGGAGCTGAGCGGGGGCCGCCCATCACATCGCGTTCCTGCCGGGGGCTCTGGACTGGCTTCCTGCATCTGTTTGCGAAAGGCAGAGGATCTGGTTTCCTTCGGACAGTGTCAAACAGCTTTAGTTGTTGTACTGCCTTTTTTCCTCTGCTGACCATGGCTGAACTCTCTCCGAACTCCAAACCAGGATTCCATAAGTAGTGTGCTTTACTACCGTCCACATTTCCACAGCAGGTGCATTCTCTACATAAAAAAGGGTGGCGATCTTATGGAAAAAGTACAATTAATTTTAGTTCACCATTTCCTGGCTTGCCTAAAGTATTTTTTGTTGCGTGTGCAATGTTTGAGATAAGCAATTTGAAAAAACATTAACTCCATTGCGCTGAAGTCTGTGTGGGTCATAAAGCCCTGGAGTTTGCAGCTCCATTGCATTAGCCTCAGTGAGGCTAATGGAGTGATTAACAGCCAGAGGAGTTTGTCATTCTTTAGGCCAGCACTAGACCAGCAGCTTTTCTGACAGTCAGGAAACTTGGTCAAGGGACTCAGATTTCCTGTGCTTCCTTCCAGGTTCTAGAGTTTGTGTTTTCACAGGCACAGATTTCTGCCTCTCTTCCCCAAGTGTGATTCCAGCTACATAATTATCTGCAACTTTTTAATTTTAATTCTCTTCTAGTGTTGCTTTCCAATTCATTAAGTTTTGCTTGTCTATTAACAGGCTTATTTTATACTTCTGATCCTAGCTTTCTCATCTCAAAGCTTTCTCAATTTGTTCCAACTAACATTGCTGCTTATTTTTTTTTCATTTTCATCCACTTTTCACTGTCATTACTTGTCCACCCAATACCATTTATGTTCCTGATTCTTCCTCTGATCTCTTTCTCTTCATTACACTTTGGATAGCATCCAAGTCCTCATCTCCCTTTCATAATTCCACACCATAATTTCTTCAGTTCTCTGATATATTTGGGTTTATATCCCAGTTCTGTTGACATGTCCCATTTCTGTTATTCGTACAGAAGATCCATTTCCCCTTTCTCTTACCTGTTCTCCCCAAGTGATGGATTTGTGTCATGATTAACTCGTTCTTGCTTTCTCCTTACCTACCAACGTCAACTCATCTTTTCTAGTTCCTTAATTTATACAGTCACAATTTGTTTTCCTGCATGGTACAGTTTTGTTGCCTATCTAATACTGATTACAGCTTTTACCTCTGCTTTCTGTTCTGTTCTATGTTTGCCTGAAATTCTTATTCCAAACTTTCCTTGTCCCTCCTCTTCATCTGAGTGGGAAGGTTCTGTTTTCTGTGCTGCCAGCCAGGACAGTCCACAGATACAGGTTTCCTGCTCTTAGTTGCAAAACCAAGCAGGGGGTGGGGAAAGTCCAATTTTCTGCTTGAAGCTATAAACTGGAAAGATGAACCTGCTTAGTGGCTTGATGGGAATGAGGCACATGGGACAGTGGTACAGTCTGCACTGGGTTCATGGAATTCCCATGAAGTGAATTATTAACTGTTTCTTCTTAACATTTATGAGTTGCAGTTTTTCAGGTTTTGATTAAATAGACTGAAACAATTCTGAACATAAGCAGAGCAATATATTTTTATCTATAACTGATTTTAGAAAGCATTTTGGCCATTTTGGTGTAAAGTGAGAGCAAAATGGGGCAGAGAGCAGTTAGCTGGGTCTTGCTGTGAAGATCCAGACTGGATCCAGACTCTAGTGGTTCACATAGCAGTAAATTATGAAGGCTTGCATGTAATATGGCACACAGGTATTTAGGCACATTGAGACAAAATAACTCACTGTTCAATGTTTTGCCCTCCACAGCCAACAACCAAACTCTTCATTGATGGGAAGTTTATTGAGTCCAAAACTACAGAATGGATTGATATCCACAACCCGGTAAGTGAATGGTCTCATCTTCTGTAAATGTGATCACTGTGAAACAAAGGTCTGTGCCTCTCTTCAGGATGTGGCAGAAGAAAAACATACACATATTTCTTAGGAAAGGTTTAGACTTGGAGCTTAAAGGCACTCTACAGCTTCTCAGTTTCCTTTTCACATGAAATGTCAATCTCAGAATAAGTTACTATCACCTTTACCTCTCTCACATAGTAAGCCCTTGATCTCCAGAAAGAAAGCTTCAATTCTGGTTGTTGTTTGTTTGTTTGTTTTTTTCATAGAAGGGCTCTGTGATGAGTATGTCAAATTTCTGAAGGGTGTCTTTCACCCTGTATATGAAATCAACTGGGTGTGATTTGATGCCAGCTGAAAGTGAAGTCCTGACAGAGGCTGATACTACTCTCAGAGTAAAAAGGTGAAAAATCTTGACAGCTGAAGCTCCTCTCCTTTCAGAGAGCTTCCATCTCTGGCCCACAATAATCACAGAGCTGGATGCTATGCAGCACAAAATAGATAAGTAGCACTTGTATTGTCTATGTATTCCACCAAAGACAAATGGAAATGAGGTTGCGCTCAGAATTCTGATCCTCCTGGCCTCCCTAGTAAGCATTTAAAGAGCAGTTTCTAAATCTTCTCTGTAAAGCTCTATTTTCATTTGCTGTGTGGAAATGATCAGAGCAGCAAGTCATGTTCAGGAAGCTCATTTGGTGTCTATGTAGCAAGCAGTGTTCTTGTTTAATTTTCTTCCTCTTGTTTTGAGTAGTTTCTCTCTTAGTGAGATATCTGAAATTTTTGTCATGTCAAAGCAGATTTAATTTTTAAGAGAACATTAGAAGGAGATTAAACTGGCAACAAGTTTGAAGTTAAAATACCGTAGAGTTAAGGTTGCATGTAGATATAGTACTTTGGCCTAGGGGTATGGGTAAGCTAACATCAATGTCGATTACACAGTCATGTCCTGATTTTCACAAAGGAATTTTGCCTCATTTAATGTGCAAGAGGGACAGACAGATGAACCAGCCAGATGAATGGAGAGGGAAAAGACCAAAGCCCACAGAAACTTTTGCCTTATACTCTCTAGAAGTTTCAAGATAGACAAATCACTTCAACTCCAGCTTGGAAATCAGCATTGCATTTGTAGTTTTCTGAGTGCCTAACTTGATATATTTGGAGTGCAGGTTTTCAGAACTACTCCAGTTGTAGCCCAGGCCTTTTGTTTGCAATCAAGGAAGGCATTTCTTTTGTGCTCTGCCCTCAGAAGTACAACTCCTTGTAGAACAAGAATATTAGGTGTGTACTGTGAAAGGACTCTTGAATGATTGGTGGGAAAATATGAGAAAAGCTGAGTTTTGATGCAATTTGTTTTCTGTTTCAGGCCACAAATGAGGTGGTTGGCCGTGTACCGAAAGCTACAGCCAGTGAGATGGAGGCAGCTGTGGCTTCTTGCAAAAAGGCTTTTTGGAACTGGTCAGAAACATCTGTTTTGAGTCGCCAGCAAATCTTTCTGCGCTATCAACAACTCATCAAAGACAATCTGGTGAGACACCATGGCTGTGTGTGATGGCTATGGCTCAATGCATTGCAGCTGATTTTAGGAACTAAATTGAGAGACTCAGGGTTTACAGAGTTCTTGATGAGGTGTTGCCATGATCAAGGAACCAACTGAGACACTGTTGAGAGCTGCAGCAAAACACTTCCCATCCAATGGTAACAGAGAGGCTGTGCTTCTTAGGGAGTATTATTCTGAATTTGTCCCTTTACCAAAAGACCGTGGAAGGAACTTTGAGCCTTGATGGAACGTGTCAATTGATGAAGACATGTTACTGTTTTTGGGTTTCTCTGATGGATTTTTTTGGTGTGTATGTGCTGTCATACCTGAAAGCATTAGAATACAAGCCATCCTAGGATGATTTTTTCTAAAATGTCACCTGTGTGGGTTATTGGCTTCTTTTTTATAAAAAGCAAATCAGTCAGCATAGGTTTTTCTGGATTCTGTTCAGTCTATTCATTGTGATGTTCAACTCTCTGTTAATTCTGTCTTATCCTTGCAATCTATTTCATGGGTGGGCACTTTTCTAACATTCATAAATATTGTGCTTTCCATTTTCAGAAAGAAATTTCCAAACTCATCACCTATGAGCAAGGGAAAACCCTGGCTGATGCTGAGGGAGATGTTTTCCGAGGCCTCCGTAAGCTGCTGGCTCCTCCTGTTAAAAAAGGGGGTTTGAGAACCCACAGGAAGGGATGAGGTCTCCTGAGCAACTGATTGCTCTGTATATGTTGATCCCTTTATAGCCCCCTAGTCAAAGAAAAGTGTCAATTGTAGCTCTAAGCTGAAGAGTTTTCTTAGATAGAGTATCTTTAAATCACTTCCAAGTCGTTAGAGCTTTTTCTAGGAATGGCTGCAAACTACTGAAAAGGGATAAGAACTTCTCACCTGTTTTCAGATATCTAAGGTTGAGTCGCAGGTGGTACAATAGTGCTATACCTGTGCATTTTGTAGTGGGGCTGTTGTGCCTGTACTCCTATCACAATGATGTGCAGTGTGGTCAAGAGAGAATCCATTCATAATTTGTTCACAATTATGGCAGAGGGGTTTTCTGGAGCACAGTGAGTTTTAAGTTGTGGGAGAAGAGGCTGGAAGAAAGAGGTGGGTAAAGGCAGTAGTGAAAAGGGAGTTTGGGGACTAACTGTTAACAGATCATCCAGCAGCATATTGCCCTTTCTGCTGCAGAGGTGGTTGAACACGCTTGCAGTGTGACATCCCTCATCCTTGGGGAGACCATGCCCTCCATCACTAAAGACATGGACACTTACACCTACCGCCTGCCTCTGGGCGTGTGTGCTGGCATTGCACCATTCAACTTCCCGGCCATGATTCCTCTTTGGATGTTCCCCATGGCCATGGTTTGTGGAAACACCTTCTTGATGAAACCGTCTGAGCGTGTACCAGGAGCACTAATGTTCCTTGCCAAGCTGTTTCAGGATGCTGGTGCCCCTGATGGGACCCTGAATATTATCCATGGACAACATGAAGGTAATAACAACCCTTCCTGGGAGATGACAGATGTATTGTGTTGTGGTGTGTGCTCAGTGGGAGGTACCAGCTGGAGAGTCTGAGACTGCTGCTGTTAGATGGGTTTGCTCTATTGATGAAGCTGAAAGGTGAGTGGGAGATTCTCTGTCACCTTGCACCAGATCTTTCAGGAGATATGGTGGACAAAATTTTGGGGATTGGGGTCAGAGTTCCCAAGGCATGTAAGTGCTCAAATTCTATTTAGCAACCTAAATTGCAGCTAAAATAAGTAGATAAATCATCTTGGTTTCACAAAGAAGCCTAAACAAGAATGAAATGCCTCACTGGCTATACAGTGGATGCCAGTATCCTGGCTCCTAACATGCTATTTTTTACAACACAACTAGTAGCTTCAGGACATGATGGTACAAATAGAGAACAGTAACTTCACTTCAACAAAGCTCAGGCACCCTGGGAGGTGCCCCAAGCATGAAGAGATGTAAGAGAGCCGGGAGAATGAAGACAGGGCAGGAGTATGTGTCCTAAGAAGTGAGTGAAAAGTTACACAGACAGGCTTTCAGGGAACTCAGGTGTGGGAACACAGAGGCAATAATTTCAGTGAGAAGAAAGATACATAGATTTAGTGCTGTGGGGGTGGGAACGGAGGGACGTGTTTGTGCATCACAGTTACAATGTATTATTTCCTATTTGAAGCTGTGAATTTCATTTGTGACCATCCGGATATCAGAGCAATCAGCTTTGTGGGATCTAATCAGGCTGGCGAGTACATCTATGAGAGAGGATCCCGGAATGGCAAGAGAGTCCAGGCCAACATGGTAATGTCTCTGAACAGAGCACACTTGAGCACATAGACCACCTCTGTCACCTGTGAATGTTAAGAGAGACCACACCGCTCAGCAGCAGAAGCTGACTTTGCTGCTGATAGCTAAGTGATAAGGCTGCTCTCTTGCCAGCCTGTTGGTAGCAGAATCATAGCCACTATAAGAAATCATTGCCAGAGGACTAGGGAAGAAGTCTGGAGTGGTTTATAATGGGAGACTGTGTGTGTTGTTTTTCAGGGAGCCAAGAATCATGGTGTGGTGATGCCTGATGCCAATAAAGAGAACACCTTGAACCAGCTGGTTGGAGCTGCTTTTGGAGCAGCTGGCCAACGCTGCATGGCCCTGTCCACAGCAATTCTAGTAGGAGAAGCTCAGAAATGGCTGCCAGAGCTTGTAGACAGAGCCAAAAATCTACGAGTAAATGCAGGTACAGATAGTTTTTACAAGGTACTTCACTTCTGTGCAACTATAGCTTTTTAGGTCAGCTTATCTGCCATACTGTGTTGTGACCCTTGGAGCTATTGGCACCACAGGTTTGATGTGTAGGGGTAGGAGCTAGCAGATTGTCTGGATTGGGAAACCCAGCCCTAGACTTGGAGGTAGGAATATGTTTTCAGCTGCTGCTGGGACTGTGATGCAATGTTTACAGGATCAGTCTTGTTTTAACTGGGGATTTAAGGTTAAATCCTATGTTTAACTCATATCTGCCATTTATGTAGCAACATCATTTCAAGATCCTTCCAATTTTAGTAAGCATACAATAAAAAAAGAAAAATGGAAACAAGTACTTTGAAAAAGCTAGACTGTTTCAATTCTAAGGAAATTATATTGTGTTTATATTCAATAAAGTGCTGCAAAGGGGAAAAGTTTCCTTCCTGAGAAGAATCTATTGTTGAATTTTGTCTTTCTGGTGATTCTGTGCTGATTATGAGAGCTGCAGGCTATTGTTCCTGCTCATCAATGTCTCAATTCTGTGTTCTGTGTCTCAGAAACATCAGGATTTTCAGATTTTTCCTGCCAGTGTAGTTATCTCCCAGATGCCTATGAAAAGGAAGTTGTCAGAGTTAAAAACTTGGTGTCTCTGCCTCTTCACAGGAGATCAGCCTGGAGCAGATCTTGGGCCTCTAATCAGTCCCCAAGCTAAGGAACGGGTTTGCAGTCTGATTGAGAAAGGAGTAAAAGAAGGTGCCAGCCTTCTCCTGGATGGACGTAATGTCAAAGTGAAGGGTTATGAAAAGGGTAATTTTGTTGGACCAACGATCCTTGCCAAAGTGAAGGTAAGACGACCAAAACCAGTGCTTGCAAGTGTGTATTGCAAGGTCAGCTGAAAAATGGTGTGGTGACCAATGATCACCAGGTAGAAAGGCCACAAATGGCTCAGCCTTCCCTTGCACAGTGTCAATGAAGTGCTCCTTGTAATGCGGGCAGTAAAAGCAGAAAGCACTCTGGAGATGAAAAGTGGTGCCTTCTTTAGTGCACTAGATAGAGGACAGGGCATGGGAAATGGTGAAGAGGTAAGGAGGACTGAAGGATGGCCTGTGGCAATGCAGTATGATCAGTAATCTTAGGAATATTATGAGTACCAACAGCACGTGTGTTTCTTATATCCTATTTACTATGATATTTTTATTATATCCTTTATACAAGCTGCTTTTTCTACTGTTTGTATTGGCAGCCAAACATGACTTGCTATAAGGAGGAAATCTTTGGGCCTGTCCTAGTGGTGCTGGAAGCAGACACTTTGGACGAGGCCATTGAGATGGTGAACAATAACCCCTATGGGAATGGAACTGCAATCTTCACCACCAATGGAGCCACAGCTCGGAAATATTCTCACTTAGTAGATGTGGGGCAGGTATGTTCCAGCTAGGATTGTTGCTTTTAGCCCTCACCATTTACAGTGAGTAACCATTCAGCTGTAATCACTGCCCTCTCAGCCAGCAGTACCCAGCCTCAGACATAAGAAAATGCAGAAGCATTTGGAGAGTGCTCTGCAATCTGCTATTTCTTGTGACTAATATGGCAGCTTTCCTTTGTGTAGGTGGGTGTCAACGTTCCAATCCCAGTACCTCTGCCCATGTTCTCCTTCACTGGCTCTCGTGCTTCTTTCAGAGGGGACACCAATTTCTATGGCAAACAGGTAACTTTCTGATTCAGAGTACTCCCTTGGGTTGAATTGTGATAAATCTGAATTGTGATAATCACTGATATAAATGTTATAAATGGCAATGGGCAGATGGTCATCAGACCTCATTAGTGAGGAGACTTTGAAGGTATTTCAACCAGGAAACTGAAAACCAGCCAGTGATCACAGCACCATAAAGCATGTCACAACCATAAATAGCCCATTCCTCTTTATTTTTCCCTTAAGTAAAAAAATGCAAATCTTTTTAGGATATTTGAGAAGGGAGCAATAACTAGCAATCTTTCTCACAGAATCAGAATCTTTGTGAAATTGGTAAAAAGAACAGGCTGACAAGAATTGTTTCCACAGAAGAAAACTCTTTCCTTTTTAGATAAAGCAAAACCTGTTTGATATACCACTAGTGTAGATCTGAGGAATTCATAAGGCCAAATATCTGATATGTGGATCTCTCCTCCAGGGAGTGCAGTTCTATACACAGCTGAAAACTATCATTTCTCAATGGAAAGAGGAAGATGCCACCATTGTCAAGCCTGCTGTGGTTATGCCAACTATGGGAAACTAAACCAGCCTTTGCAGATGCTGTTCCTGGTGCCCTTCTATGCTGCACTTTTCAGCTTTGTCCTGACTATCACCCTTTACTTGGGAATGGATAGAAAGCTCCTTTGTCTCAAGGATCTGTTACTATGCGGGCTCATGTGACTCATGGTCTGGATTTTCTGTTGCTGTCAGTGTTTTTTGGTTAGCTGAACTAATTTTTTCCATACAACCTATCAAAGACTAAATAACCTTATCGAACTGAAAGGGCAGCCACTGAGATTGGACTTAGGTTGTGTTTCTTTCCAGACCCCGTGAACTTGAACATAACTCTGGTTTTCACTTTAGTATCTTTAGCCTTAGTGACTCACTCCTGACTACATCTTGTAGCAGGTTTATTTACCTCTTTATCTTGCTTATTAAGATTCTGAGTTCACCTTACTCTAAGATGAGTACTCATTTTGAGTGACATAACTGGGACATCTTGGGTGTCTCACAGAAGTGACTTTACATACAATGAAAATAGCAAGTTGTCAGTCTTTCACCTGTCAAGCAGTTTCCAAAACACTGGGAAATAGCTTTGTATGGATTTTTCAGGAAAGCATATTTGATTGCTTGTCTGAGGATGAAAGAAATTTCTGTATGGTACAGTGACCTTCACTGTACCTTTGACAGCTTGTAAACTTCTGTTCCTGTTCTGTCTGGGGCTTGTATGCTCAAGCTTGCCAGCAACTCCATCATAGCTGAAAGTTGTTGTTTGGTGCCTTTTCCCTGTGCTAAGGGATACAAACCTACATGTCCTGTACCATAATGAAACAGTGGAAGCAGAAACATAACCATGTATGTGTATCTGTGTCACAGCATCATGTGCGTCCAAATAAAATGGAGCCTAAGTAGACAGGTCAGTAGGAAGAAAGAACACATTTTTTAATAACAAAGCAGCCAGGCCTTGTCTGTTGGCTTCCTGTCCTGATTGTAGCTGTCCTGATTGTAGCTGTATTTCTTGTGTTGGTTGATTGACTCCTTGTCACATTTGCTCAAACACAGTCATGTACTCTTGGGACTGCAAGTTCCTATTGCTAGAGAGGAGTAAGGCTTGGTATATACAATGTGGTTTTAAGAATATGTGCATTTGGAGCTGGAGAACCTATATTTTTATTGCTGGTTCCTGAAAGATGATGCAGCCATGAAGGATCTGCAGGGATCTCACTCAAACATCCATGGAAAATAATATTCTTCTAATGATTGTAACCATTAAGTGTTCTAATTAAACAATCTGAATGTGAACATTTTGTATCCTGCCTTCTGGTAAAGATGCCCTGTAACTGACAGCTCTATATTAGCAATTGCTGTGGATTCACTAATGTTTGTATCTTGTTTTTTTCCTCTGCTATACACTAGAGGGAAATTCTCACCTTGCAATTTGATTACAAATTAAAAATGTGCTAATATATTTCTGCAGAGCATGACTGTTCCTTGGTAAGACCTTACATAGGTGTGATGTTGATTTTATTCCCCTCTTCACAGGAGATGGTCTGCAACTCCTGTAACCCATGTATACATTTTCCTTTTACAGTATTTCAGGGACCTCTGTACCAGTTTCCTTGCAGAGCATTTCAAGGAATGCCTTGTTTCTGTTTCCATGTACACATAATTTGATCACAGACATCTTCACTAAGTTATACCAACACTTTATACACAGGTTCTAACCACTAGTCCAAATGCTAGTGCCTTGTACAGGGTCTTGCAAGCTTTTGGCTTGGCAAAAAATTAGGTCTTTAAGAAGGAGAAAAAGAAGTATATTTCAGATGGATTTCAGACACAAACAAGTCAAAGCAGCAGTGCAGCAGACAGGGGATCTAGAATTCACAGCCTTACTCAGAAGCTAACTTTCAAAATGAAAAGTGCAGATGACTTGCTAATTGCTGGCTGCTGTTCATGGAAAGTATATAGCTGCCTTACTTGGTCTGTGCTGTTAACATCTGAACATGTGGAAGGATCACTGCAGAAGAGGATGAATCTGATAATGTCACCTGCTGTGTAATAAACATTAGGCTGGGATAAGTATTTTCTGTGTTGCAAAGGTAAAATATTCTAGGTAAGTCATTATTAAGACATTGGCATTCACTCAAGTACCGAGGAAAGAAATACTAATTAACAGCCTCTAATATTGTCTACAGTCATTTACTTTCACAGTGCCTTAATTTTCTCCCTAATCAGCATTGCTATTCTGACTTTGCTGTTGTCCTTGTATCCTTTGTCCATTGTATCCTTCTTTTAGAAATTCTAAAACCCATCTACTCCTGTAACAAAAGCAGTCTATTATCAAGGTTACCTGCTCCCTGAGGTACTGCAGGACTATTCCTGCACTTTCTCCAGATATCTTCTACACACCTGTATGATCTTTTCATTTGTGTGCAAATATCTTTTCTAATTATCCATATTTCCAACAGCATTTTTACACAGATAGTTTTAAATAATTGAACTAGAAATATAAATCTTGTGTGTTCCTTTTCTAGTAATGAACTGCCTTTTTTAGATCAAGCTGTAGATGCTATTTGATTGTAATTTACCTGCCTCATCTTACTGCTGTTACTGCTTTCCACTCATCTGTTTATGCTCCTTTTTATTTAATATTTCACATAAAAATAAGCTAAATAATGTATCTGCTATGTTATACAAAAGTATAGTCTAAAGTATCTCATAATTTCTTTAGACTATTAAAATACAATTTCATAGTCAATCCTTTGAAGACTATTTATAAGACTTTCTTGCTCAGAAAGCACTGAAATCTAGATTCTGAAAGCTATCTAATATGCTCCAGTCCAAAAATTGTTTTAAAATCAAAAAATTGTTTTAAAATGGCTTAACCACTTCTGAGAATTGGGTCCTGTGACTTGCACTCTGAGCGGTTTTTTTCCTGTCTATGTCAAGAAAAAGGCTCCAACCCACTTCCATGTCCATTTTGGAAAGTGGGAGCCTGCCTTTCCAAAGGAAGTGTCTCACATCTTTCTATATCTTTATGTATAAATGCCTCCAGGGCTCCTGCTGATGAACTTTATCTGGTAATTTGATGTCTGAGTATTGCATTTTGGCTCGTGTGCTTGGCTGCCTCACCTCTGACAAGCTGTGCATGGCAGAACCCCGCCCTACCTATTCCTCCAGGGTAAGCTAACACTGCTTGCCTTGGAGTGTTATAATTAGCAATAAAGTTGTATCTGAGTTGGTATCTGAAAATCAGGCATATGAGTCTTCATCATGGACCACCTTCTATGATCCTATACTGAATGCAACATCAGCTGCAGAGATTTTGCCTTTTTAATCAAAACTCACTGTGCTAGCTGAAAATGTGCCTCCTTGTATGATCATGGACTTTCACAAGAGCATCCTCTAGAAGACATAAACCTGCTTTTCAACAAGAGAGGGCTTTAGGAGGTCATGAGATTTTTTCCATGTGAAAAACTGTGAGAAAACTGTGTCTAAATGCCTGCTGCTGAAAGATCAACACAAAAACAAATCTTAAAATTAATAAAAAATTCCTCACTTTTGTCACACAAACATTCATGTGCACATAGATACCTTACTATAATCTTATGTCCCAATTCACAGCTTATAATATACTTAATGCTGCTTGCACTTGGAATTTTCATTGTAAGCCATATTTTAGGTATCTCTAAAGTCCTGCTCCCACACTTCTTATGCAGATAGCAATGAACCATAGAGCAAGTAAACTTTTCATAATCTGGCTGCAGATATTTGTACTTTTTAATACTGGGAAGTTTGCTTTACAATACTCTTATAAGGAAATATATCTGGGGAGTGCTACTGTCACAATAGACATTATTTACTTGTTTGGTAAAGATGGATAGGGCTCCATTAATGACTGAACAAAATAAATCCCACTGCACTGAGCAAAGTTAATTCTCCTGACTTCTATTCTTGACCTTAGCAGTATCAAAATTTATTTCCACTTGTTCTTCTTTTGATACAATACACAAAGATCTAACAGTATAGTCTAGTGCATGTACAAAGTCAGTATATAGTGTACCAACTTTTTGAAGAAGTTAAAGTACCTCACACCAAGCCACACAGCTAGATTCTTATGTTAGATTCAGAATTTACTGGAATCCTGTGACCTGGAGTGATCAGCTCAGTTCGGTATCCACCTACTGAAGAAACAAAATATTACCATGGATTTGTCTCATTCATTTGGACAAAAAGCAATCACAAAACATGTTTTTTTTTTTCTCGTGTCAACTTACTGATATCCAGTTTTTAAAAAAAAAATTTCCCTTGAAAAACATGGAAAAGATCAATATATTAGGAGAAAATTTCAAAGGCATATCATTCATGGATTCTGTATGTGTAAAGCAGGTTTAAAATTCTAGGTCTGCATTGCTCTTATTCAGCTTTTCATAGCACATAAATTTTAAAAATAAATGTAAGCACAGTGTTGTGTTTTCAACTTCTAAATCTAAGGCTCTCTAAAGTAAATAAAACAAACCCAACGACTTCTGTTAGTGGTAATAAATAGGGAGAGGGAGGCCTTGTACTAACATTAACAAGTTTCAAATGCATTGTCCTTTCCTTATCTCTCCTGTTCATACATAAAAGGGTCAATACACAACTTTCTCTCTCAGTTCCAGTCTCTCCCTTCTTCTCCAGGGGAGAAGACTCCTTGGACCTCAATTACAGATTTGACCCTGGTTTTTCAGGGAGTGTTTCTGCTGTATCATCTTTGAGATAACCTGAACAAAGCATTCCAACTGACTGTGTGTCACCAAGTTATTCAGTAGCCAATCCATCCTAAACAAACAATTTTCTGAGGTTTAGGATCACGTTAATCTCTCATCAAGGATGTATGAAAGCTTCAGCTATGGGGGACCTTAACTCTTTTGGCTTGAAATCCAAGTGCTCAGACACTGCTGCAGTTGGTAGGTACAGATGTCTAGCATGAGGCTGGAGACCTGCAATACTGGCTACTGCAGAATGCTCTAATTTATTTTAAACTGCATCCTAACAGAAATTCTGAGATACACTTGTAAATCTGAAATTTTGTTTTATTCACTATAAAATGTAATCCTGTCAATCAGTATTGCACTGCATGGGATCCTGTTTTCAATATGCCAGTGTCTGTTTCATGTAATTACTTAATTTTTAAATTATTAGAAAGCTTGATGAAAACAGCCTTGAAAGCACAGTGCAAAGCAGAGGCTTCTGAGATATGGAAAACAGACTGGATTTGTCATCTAATGTATGTTTATGTTAAATGATCAGCAATACAGTAAAGAGCTGTTAGCACCTTAATTGTAATTTTTTTAGGCTTCACTGCTAGCTCACTGGAGTGAGTAAAAAGCAAAAGAGCAATGCCAGAAAAAGAAATGCCTATAAAACAAAAAAGAAGCAATGATAGTTATTAAAATGAAACTACAGCAGCACATCTGTACTGGAAGTTCTCTATCAAATTCCACATGACATGGCAGAATATGCAAATAACTCTTTTGAGTTTACCTTTAGTTTAATCCATAGAAATAAGGACCAAAAAGTGATAACCTAGTTGAAATTAGGTTCCCACAAAGTCATTGCTAATTTATAGGATACTGAAACTCATACAATTATTGGCACTACAGAAATTCCAAATACAAAAAATATTATCATGCAAAGGACTTTTTAGGAATCTGTCTAGGAAGATGGACACTAGTTTTCAACATTTGCATACGAGCAGCATTTATGTGCTTCCTCTAGGTCTCTGTGCACTTTATTTGCGCTATTTCTGTTGCTTTTGAACATTTTGATTTGGGGAAATTGCTTCTTTGCTGCACATGCCTCCATATTTTTTTGTTATAGGCAGTTTGGGCCTTTTTCTTCTAATGTTTTCTACTGGATGTGATCTCCTGATTCACATCACAGAGCATCTATGTAGAGTCTTTCCACCTCAATCCCCTCATTTAAGATATTCTGGGCTATGTTTTTCACTCTGTCCATCTCTCAATCCTGCATTTCTAGTAGTTGCTGCAGTTTTTTGATCCCCACCATACTTGGTGGATGCTGAGTTTCTCAGTCTCTCTTACAGATTTTCTGGTCATGTGCTGTAAGGCCATTTCCAGTGTTTCCACTTTATACTGTAGCTGTCTGGTCTGTGCTACAGATGGTGGTGCAGTGCTCAGGAAGTTTAGAAAAGGAGAAAAAGTGACAGATACAAAAAGAAAATTGGCCCTCTGGAGAAAGGTCCAAGTAAGATCTTTTATACTAGATAGGCTGAATGCAAGCACTGGCACACAAGCAAGAAAATAATTTCCTACAAACTCACTTCATCAGTGTCTGGGGATTAGACCTTTGCATCTTCTTATTCAATAAATTAGATGTTTAAATAACTGAACTTTCGCTTCCATTCTCAGGGTTTTTTTTCTAACTGTAAAAGGGATTTGCTTGGTACTTGGATTTAGAAAAGTAGGAATAAGGGTAAATGGATAAGCAAATGGGAACCACAGCACAGGGCTTCTTTTTCATTGTGTTCCGAGCAGAGTTTGGCTCCGTTTTCTCCAAAGCCTCCTCCAAGGAGCCAGACCCAGCACGTTCCCTCTCAGCTTTCTCTTTTTCCGAGCTGAACAAGCGCTCCAGCCTCTCCTTGGCCATGGCGTGCTGAAGGCCCC
>NW_005054301.1:6613965-6646452 GCF_000277835.1 Geospiza fortis
GACGGGGTCTGGCGGGGCCTGAGGCGCCGTGTCCGGCGCATTCCCGGGGAGCGGCATTCCCGGGAGCCAGCGCTCCCAGCCCGGCATGCAGGCAGAGCCCTGGGCGCCCCGGGGCTGCCAAGGTCTGTTTTCCGGGAATAGCGGCTGTGCCAGGGAAAGGGAAAGTGCCGTTAGAGCCCCGCAGGTGAGCGCGTTCGCCGCTCTGCGCGGGTGCCCGCACCGCCGTGTAGCGGTTCCCTGGAAAAGCTGCCTCGGGCTAATTAAAGAGGAAAGTTGAAAACCCACTTGGCCAGAAATGTGAATAAATAAATAATGTGTATTTGGAGCCTCCGTATGGGGGAAGAGAGATTAAAACTTCCTATAACGGATGTTTGTGAGTTGGTTCTACTTTTTTCCCCTGGAGTTTAACGCTCTAGAGCCAGCATTTTACTGAAAACATATGTGCACTTGTGCCATTATTTTTATGGAAATACTGGGAAATTCTGCCTTTGAATTCAGTTATTCCTTCTATTGAGTCTTCTAAACAGTGTGCTTTTAAGAAGCTTAAGTTTTTGTCAAAACAATCTATAAAGCTATTTTTTTAAAAGATAAAAGTAACTCCAGAAAAAATGTAATAACCTTTTTTCTTCTGGGAAAAAAAGGTTTAAAAGCATTTATTTAGTCACGAGTGTTAAGTGTTAAAGCTCTCATCTGGGAAACAGATTTTGTGACCATAAGAGCTGCTCATCTGGAAAATAGATTTTGTTACTGTTTTAGTGCAGAAGAGTTTCCATTCTGAATGATTTCTGGTGTGCTTCAGCATGGAAGAATATTAATTGAATTATGTAATTTTATTTGTTTCCTAAAATAGTTATTTTAGTAAAATATTTGCCTGTGTTTACATAATTAATATTTATTATTATTTTTTAATATTTTTGTGTACCTCCAAATATTTCCCAATATTGTCTTAGGAAACAGAAGTGAAATTCGTGTGTAACTCTGGTACACTGCTTCTCCCTCCCTTCAGATCACATTTGTTTTTACAGGGAGATGCTTCTGTTGTGTGGTTTGTGTTTTGCGTGTTATTTTGTCAGAAATAGTCAAGTACAGAATATTTCTTGTCTTGAAAATTACCAGTGTTTTTGTGTATGGTGGGCTCTAAGTAAGGTTGTGTTTTGCTGTCTTAACGTTAGTTATTATTATGCTATAGTTTTTAATTTTGTTGTTTAGGGAGACTTTGGTTGTGGGGTTTTTTTTCCTTCTTATTCATGCTTTCAGTCTTGGAAGTCTCTATGCAACATCCCAATATTTCTGGATCATACAGTTTGCATAGCTCCCAAATTTTTTATATTGGGTGTTTTTTATTTAGTACCTAAAATCTGCTGTGTACAGATGACATTTACATGTGTTTCTCTGCACTGGGAAATGAGTGTTCTGTGCTGTTCTGCTGGCTCAGGCCTCAGCGGTGTTGAGGTCAACAGTAGTGTTTGTGTAAATGTTTTACTAACTCAATCTCGAGTTAACTTTCAACTTCTTGAAATTCATCCTGTGTAGTTATATAATCATGTTTCACTGCTTGTATTGAGTAATGATAAACTCAAATTTGAATAAAACAACTCGATTGGTATTTGATGTGCCTTCATGACCTTATAATTTGCCTGATACATAGTCCACTCCTGTTAGCTGGCAGCCGAGGTGACGGAGCGCAGGCACGGTGTCTCTTGCCTTGGTGCTCTGGAGGTGGTTTTCATTAGGAGTCCCTGGAGTGGAATAGCTGTTGTTGATTCCATCCTGCTTCAGGTGTGTGCCTAACATGTTCATGGTCAGTGCTGATTATTACTGCTCCTTTTGAAGGACAGTAACTGAGCCTATTGATAGGGAGCTGTAGGCTTTACCTGGCTGAACTGCTTGATTGCATTAATAACCTTGTGCTCACATAACAATTACCCTGTTTTCTCCTTTCTGTTTATTCTTCATTTTCTCCACCCTCTTGAGTTCTGATACCAGCTAGGACTTTTAAGTTGTTTGAGAGGAACTGTTTTGAAAATATATTTATCCTTCTCAGTAACTTATGTCTTGTGTATTTCTACCCTGAATTTTTTCTTCCATACTTTCGATTCTGTCTTTCCACATTTTTTCCATTTCCATTTCTGTTATGCTCTCCTGACTTCTTTCTCTTGCTCTGATTTCTTACTCTTATCTGTTGTCATTCTTCTTGTGGACATTGTTTTGCTGGTGTGCTTGATTAAATGGACTTCACCAGTCATTGAAGGGGCTCAGCGTGCGTTTTTCATTCTTAATGAGGGAGAGGAAAAATAAAATCCCGTGGTGATTGGTTGTGAGTTTGACGTTTTGTTGGAGTTCTATACTTCCTTAGAAGTATAAAAGGAGAAAGGAAAAAAGGGGAAATGTAGAAAACAGAAAGTGGTGAATATCTGAGAAGGGATGGAGAAGAGAAGCTTTGTGAGGAAATTTCATGCGAGACTAAGGTTCTCGTAGGTCTGGTAAGGAAAGTATGAGTTAATGATGGCAGTTGCTCAGATATTTTCGGATCATCAGAGATTCTGAGGCTTACATAACTGTCACATGTGCTGTTTGTAATAGGACTCTGGAGTTTGTTCTTAAGACAGGTGCTTGGGTTGCATTTGTGGTAGTTCATTAAACAAAATCCTTACATTGCATGAGAATAAGAACACCTCTTCAGACCTGCTGGAAGGTGGCTCTCACTAAGGCACCTTACAGTTCTGTTAAAACAGTGCAGCTGCTTGGATTTTCAGTGGCCCTCCTTGCTGTGGTGAAGCAAACCTGGGTAATGCCAGCTGCGTCTTAGTACAAATCCATAGCCACAAAAGTGCCAAACTGCTTGGCTCGTCTCATCAAGCCTCTCCAGGAGAGCACTTTGTTACAGAATTACCTACTTACTCCTTTCCACATAAAATCTGTATACTTTAGAAGTTACTGCAGTTGGAGTTTATTTGTCTGCTGGTGGAATTGTGGTCAGTTCTTTCCAGAGTGTGCTTCTAAGGCAGAGAGGATCAGGAGTCTCTGCCCGCATTTCTGCATTTTTGAAATGGGAGGATAAAAATAAAGGTCACAGCAGACAGGTGAGGTTACCCATCTGCAGTGGGCTGTGCACTTTGTGGCTCTAGACATAGCAGAATGCTGGAGTGAGTTACAGAGGTGCCTGAGGAATGTGATGTTTTTTGCTGGGAATGGGTAAAAGTTAATCTCCCTTTGCTGTAACTGGGGACAAAGGTGAAGAATGGAAATAATAAATGTCTTACAAGGGCTGAATCTGAGATAAAAGGAAGTGGTATAAGTGAGATTTTTGGGTGTGGGAGAAAGGTGTGAGGAAATAGAGGCTATGGTAAACACACATAGAAACGAAAGGGGAGGGTTTAGGAATGAATACATGTAGGATAGAGACAGCAAGTGAAGATTTCAAGAGAATGAACATGGTGGGGCTAAGCAGATTGCTAAAAAGCAGTCAAGTGTAAGAGCAAGCAGTGGGCAGGGGTCTTGGGCACAGCTGATGAACAGCCACATAAAGTAGAATCTGCAGTGCTGTGGGTGGATGCATGCGTTACCAAGTGTCTGGGAAGTGATAAGGAACTGTTTGCACCTTCTGTATGCAGAGTGCTCTGTGTGTGGGCTGGTGCAGGCGATACTGCATATGGTGGGACATCTGGCCACATGCTCTTTTCTGCTGTTAAAGATGCCTAGATAATGTCCTTCTTTTTACCTGGGCACCCCATGATTTCTGGGCCCATGTATTTTATTAGCATATCTTAGGAAAAATACATGCAAAGGGATAGGTGTTAAGGGACCATGTAGTTGTATCTTGATATCCAATACTGTGTAACACAGCTTTGGGACACTGTTGTTAAAAGCTCTGTAAGCAACCTGAGTCTTTGGGGCAACTGCTTTAGGTTTGTGAGAGTGTGTGGGTTTTGCTATGATTTTTTTGTTGTTGTTTATAATTCTAAAAATAAGAACCAAATCAAAAAAACAGAAAAGAAAAATATGAAAAAATAGGGAGAGGCAGAGCTCAGGTGCATTTCAGTTCAGCCCCTCTGGTGCAGCTCAGGCTTTTCTCGGAGATGGGGATGCTGCTGGAAGGATATGCCTTCATTCTCTCTGTGTGCTATTCTCTCCCAGCAGCTGTTCTTAGCCCGAGATGAAATTCTCTTTGTTTGTGACTCTGAATAATACTTGTGTTCTGCCACAGCATCTCAAGTGTGCAAATGTTACAGTGATTCTGCCCAGAGTTCCCCTCTGGCACTGCTGCTTTTCAGATAATATTTGGGCTTTTGGGAGGAGGTACTGGAGACTCTGAATATTTAAAACCTGCAAGACAAATAAGAGGAAGAAATTGTCTAAAAGTGGAAACTAGAAACACTGGAAAGCAAACTACTCTGTCTCTTCTGCGCTTGGGAAATGAAGAGACCTTTACTCTGAAAGTACAAATTAGTTAGATGTAATTATAGCACTAAGTGCAATAAACTCTTTTTGGATGAGGTGTTGGAAAGCACCTAAAGGGAGAATGTATATGTACAGAATGGTTTATTTATTTTCTTTTTTAACAGAGTTTTAAAGGAGAGAGCTCTTGGTAATTTCCATTCCTTCTTTCTTTTCTTTTTCTCTTCAGGACCTTCTGCAGCCCTGTTATTGCTGATACGTGCTTGACAGCCTCAAGAGGTCCTGGCAAGATGGCATCTTCCAGACTTCCCATCCTTATAGCATTGGCATTTTCCTCTTTGCCCTTCGTTCTTTCACATTCAAACAGGGAAATGTGGTTTCAGGAGTTCTTTCCACCTAATGTGTGCCCTATAAATGCCAAAGCAAACACTTTTTATGGCATCATGTTTGATGCAGGAAGCACTGGAACCCGTATTCATATTTACACCTTTGTGCAGAAGAGCCCAGGTAAGACCCCCATGTATGTTGACTTAGATTCCATCTTCTCAAAACAGTTTTGTTTTTTGCCAGCTCAGCATTTGGGAGCAGCTGAAGATTTCTACAGTTTGTCCTTCAAATGGTCCTCCTGCAGGTGTTTGTTGTCCATTTGTCATGGTGTTTTGCTGTTTAAATACCTTTTTTGTAGGTCTTTTGAGTCTCAGAGATACAATTCTGGGTATACTGGAGAATTCTAAATTTTCAAACATTTTCATCTATGCAGCTGCTTAAAAGGAATATCTCATTGAGATAAAAAGATACTTAGGCTGGTTTTGTCAGGTTGCATGTTACCTTAAATTTTATCGTGAGATACTTGAATTCTGCATATGTTTATGTCACATTTTGTAGCAAATTAAAATCAGTAAATTAAAGAGCTATTAAGTACTGAAGGTCTGAGCCATTCCCAGGAGAAGTGTGCTAAGAGGCACCACACTCCTGTGTATCTGGTGCTCTCATGGTGTAGAGGTGCCTGATTTTGGCTGCATGTATGACAGGATGGATTCAGGAGGATGAAGTAGCTTGGGTACAGTGAGCCAGCAGGTTTGCAAAGGTTGAGGGCTGCTTGCTGGGTCATAGTGCTTATGTGTCTCTGCATGATTTCATCCATGGTTTGGAAGGACTGGTACAAGGTCCAGTTGTGTTTGACTCAGCCTGGCTTGCAGTATGCATTACTCAGGGATAGCTTCTACACCCCAACTGCTCTGGGAGCAGTGGTCAAACTTGTTTGGCTTCTCAGTCAAGTACTTGAGCACAGTTAGCTCTGTTCTGTCTGAGTTGGATGAATCACCTTAGGATAATTGGGTATTGATGGTGTGTGTCTTAATATGCACTAGTATTTCACAACTTTTTTAAGGACAGAAAGGGAAAGAAATTCTGTTAAGACTAGGTGACAGTTATGCTGCATTGTTGTAACTTACTGTAGTTCACAAATGCTAAATGAACATACTTTTAATTATTACAACATGTTATTAATAAATTGTTTGTGAACTTGGAGGGTACAAGGGCAAGTTTCTGCTAAATATGTTCCTGAAGTGAAGGTACAAGGCTTGTTTCAGGAGGGGAATAATCTTGTTTGCAAGGAGAATCAAGGATAGTCACTTCACAGGAGTTGAGGGCAACCTTTTGGAAATTAAAGAATAAGATTTGAGTTGTTGACTGCATCATGTAATGTTTTGTTTGTGCAGAAAACCTTCCAGAGGTGGAAGGGGAAATCTTTGAGTCTGTGAAGCCAGGTCTGTCTGCATATGCTGATCAGCCTGAAAAGGTAGGACTGGCCTTCATTCCCTGGGAGTTGGTCGTGCTTCTGTTATAGTCATTAGAGTCTACCAAGTTCAAGTATTACTGATTGCAATTGCAAAAAGTCAAGAAGAAATGTGAAAGTTCTGCTGCTGTCTCTCTAAACCTGTTCCTCTACTTTTGTGAGTTAAGTTTAACATGGTGAAATAGGAGCTGGTGTTTTACATATTTCATCAGTGGAACAGTGGATTAATTAATTGCTTCAATGTTTATATAACTAGACTATATGCCTTTGAGAATTTCAAAGACAAAGTGATTTTTGTCTCTAGCAGCATCCATATTCAGTGTTTATTTCCTCTACAGCTACCCCAAATATGAGTAAATGCATACTCTGTCTCATTTAGAAATACTTTTCTCAGTTCTGAAGTAAGCTGCCATTTTCCAGACCCCCTGTGCTGACAGGAAGCTCTTTCACAAACTAAAGGAGGTGCCAGAGAAATGACAGATTAGATACACTATTTTGTGTGCTTCAGCAGCCTTGAAGTTGGGAGCTAGCATTATGGGGATTTCTGGTTTCTCATTTGCTCAGTTGGATTCCATGCTACAGGAATTTGAGTGTGACACTTCATGGAAGAGTGAATGGATTGGGGATTTTTTTAAAACTTTTATAAGATCACCTATGATTCCAGTAAAACTTGTTTTTTGGGTAAGAGAGGAGAACTCGGCCCAAAATAGATTTCTAGGCATTTCACAGGAGAATATTTATTGCTAATGCCAAACTGCGATTGTTAGAGCAGTGGAAATAATTGAGAGCCAGCAGTGATGTCTGTACCCTGTGTGGTAACCATTGCACAGCTGGCATTTTAATTACAATAATTGCTATGGACACACTTGGAATTCTTATGTTGCATTTAGTGAAATCTACAGATGTTTGCTGTTGTATTAAACATGTTTACAACAATACATACATAACAGTAAACATTACAAGTACACTCATATATAACAGTAAGCATTACAACAACAGAGTCCATCCCCTCCAGGGGCTTTTCCCGAAGCACCCAGCCAGGAGCATCTGCAGCTAATCTAGCAGTGATCCAACGAAGGATATTGCTGCCAGACTGCCACAGAGCCCTGGCATGTCCAGAGCTTCTCCAACCCTCTCCTGGGGTCTACCCTCATGGGGTCAGTCTTCTTCTGATATTATTCATGCCCTTCTAGGGGAACTCACCATCTTCTCCTGGGACTCTCCTTGTCCTCGCTGCAACCCTCTCTGGGACTCTCCTGCTTCTTCTTGCAGTCTTCTGACTCTTTGTCCAGCTCCACCCTTTTATGCCCCTGGTGCTCAATTACTTACAGGTGTTAACACAGCTGCAACTCATTGGGGAATACTGTGCCCCCTTACAATTCTCCCTACAGTTTGCCCTTGCTTTGGTAGCCTCAGTCAGTAATTGCACCATTTAGTTTCATCATCCTGCAAGATGTTTAGGTTTGTCAGGTTATCAGTTCCCTCGCCTCCCTCCATCCTTTCAAAAAAATACCTTCCACAAACACTGATATTGATCTTCCTTAAAATATATTTGTGAATACAACTTTCCTTCCAATGCAGACATTCTGCTTAATGTTCTAATGAGATGTCTGGCATGGTTTTTGTACTTATCTTGGGTGTGAGTATCTTCTGCTATTGAATACTGTTCTCACAGTTTTGAGGGGAAACTGAGAGGCATATTCTCTGATGGCCTGTAGGAGGAAACCATATAAAAAGCATATTTTTCCTTTTAGGGTGCTGAAACTGTCAAAACATTGCTGGACATGGCTGTAGATGCTGTGCCACCTCATCTCTGGAAAAAGACCCCAGTGGTGTTAAAAGCCACAGCTGGACTTCGCTTGCTGTCAGAGGAGAAAGCTCAGGCTCTGCTTTCTGAGGTAGTACTGAGTTGGATGCACTGGTATTGTTCTCCCTGTTTCTTTTTTTTTTTAAATTCAGTTCTCTATTCTGTTTAGCATAAGAGAATTTAATCTCTGAAAAGAGACTGTAATCCCATGATAGCATAAAACTCACAGAGTATCTTGTCTGGTCCTGAAATCCTGTGTCTTGCTGTGACACAAGGCATGGAGAGAGACCTACAGTAGTTCTTTCTTTCCTAGCCCCTACTCCACACACTTGTCTTAGTTTCTACTGCTGTATAAAACAAAACTTTGTCACCCTCAGAGCGGAACAAGTCTCTGAAGACCAAGCAATCGAATCACTATTTCTTTGCTCAGGTGAAAGAAGTCTTTGAGGAATCACCATTCCTGGTTCCAGAGGACAGTGTTGGCATCATGGACGGATCTCATGAAGGTGTGTTTTAGGAGGGGTAAAAAGTAAAAGCAAAGAGAAATGGGAAAAAGAGGGATATCTTAGGAACATGAGAGGGAAAGAAAAATGGTCCCTAAACTAAGCAGAAAAAAATAAAATGTTTCTGACCCTGTTTGAAACAATGCAATCCTGCCTTTTTGAGGTGCTATTCATTACTTGGTCACCTGTTGGGCTACAAATGCAGATAGACAAAAAGATTTCACAAGTTTCAGGACAAAACTTTATCTCAACAATAAGCATTGCCTGATGCAGGCTGACCAGCTGAAGCCTGCTCCTGGGAACTGGTGCAAAGGAGGTGGTGTCCACCTCTGAAAGGCTACATGACAATATTTAGCAAGCTGGGAAGCTTATGGAAAATGCCTTGTAAATTCTGCAATATTAGCATTAAAAATAACCTATTATGATCAGCTCATCAATTTTCAACCTAAAATTGGGAGGATTGTGAATATTAGAGGAGAATGAAGGATAATTGGCAAGTATTAAAAATAGATAACTAAATAATAAAATAGTAAGTTAAAAATATTCTGTTGGGAAAAATACTGCTAGTAAAGTAGCCAACAAGTACTGTAAAATACAAGAAAAGGTGAAATATGTTGTAGGTTTGGAGTGAGCAATGATTTTGCAGTGCAGAAAACAGTGTAACATTCTGACTACATATCCAGACTTACTACCTTGGAGAATGGGCAAGTAATAATCACCTGTATGGATGCCTGATGAAAAAAAACATCCTGTCATGTTATGTTCAGTTCAGAACTCTTCCTTATGGCAGATAAGTTGCCACTTTGGAAGGTGTTGAAGGAAAGAATTATCACAGTGCTTAAACTACTAATAAATGGAGGAAGATTAAAGAAAAAATCTGTCCACATGGGCTGTGAGAAAAGGAGAAGTATCATAAAGTCTTCAAGTATTTTTGTCACTATGGATTAATGGGTGAATTGTACAGTAGGGAGAACTCTTTTATTGACATGGGGCAGTACCAATGAGGCATAAAGAGCACAGGGCAGCCTGCCAAATTTATTTAAAATCCCTACCTCTTCTACTGTCACATGTGTGGGTGAGAATCATGTCAGTGTCAAGCAAGCCACTGGAGTCAAAGGAGCTGTTTGTGTTTTACTGGTTGCTGCTCTGTCTGCAGTGTAATTATAGAAACCTTAAGATTAAAACACAGAGTGGTGTGAATGCAGTTTTCAGATTAGGAATTGAAATGCTGGACTGCAAAAACAGCCCCAAGGAAACTTGTGCATTGTGTCAGCTCATTACTTCTTTGTATGTTGTTTGGATAATAGATATGATTTATGTGTGCTGCAGTTGCATGGATATTACAAAGTCCTACCTATTTCAGCTCATGAGACTTGTATGAATCAGTAATGCATCATATAATTTAATTATGAGTTTGAAATAATCTCTGAAGTCTGGGGTGGTTGGGTTAAGCTAATAATGACTTCCAGGTAAATAAATAACCTGCGGAGGGCTAGGAACAGTGGGCAGGAGATTGTGGGAGTATTTAATGGTGACTGGTTTTTTTTCTTTTTTTTCACTCATTGCAGGAATTTTAGCTTGGATCACTGTGAACTTTTTGACAGGTAATTAATTCTGTATAACTACTCTAAACTTGAACTTGAGTAACTTCTCTGGAGATGATCACCCTAAGTTCCTCTGCCTTGGCCATGCTTTTTCTGCCTGCTCTCTCACCAATGCTAAAGCAGAGGATTGCCTTGGGCAGACTGTGTTCCAGAGTCTGTAGTAAGAAGGAGACATCTTAACCCTGAAGGTGCCAAAATTTACTCAGATCTTGGAGGCACTGGCAGGCTGGTTTCCCTAACATGCTTTGGGGAGTGGTACTGCTCATGTGTGGGAAACAAGTTCTTGCAGCGTTCTTCATCCCAGTGTGAGCTGTGCAGCTACAGTGGTGCTGCGGGGCATGGTGCCTTAGCACTACTGCCTCTAAGAGCTTCTGGGAGTGCAATCTAGAGAAAAGAAAATCAGTACTCTAGTAGATAGATGAGCAAGCATAAAAGCTGCTCTGGGTGAAGAGAAATTATAATAGCTGGTTTGGCTCTTACTACCCTTCCTTCCCCTACTGCTTTTGCCCAGCTACATGGTGGTTACAAAATTTGTGTACTTTCCCTGACAGTCTTCTGCAGGAGATACTTTGTCCCTTACTTTCAGCTTTTGCTTGATATCTGGAGATTTATCTGCTTTTGTCTCTTTGGAGGAGAGATTGGAATCAAGGAAGAAAGTCTGTGTCTCATTCTGTAATACCTTCTGTTTGCCTGCCTGTTCTCTTTGAGGTTTTTTCTTTGAAGGGCAGCTCAGCCCTCCTTGTATTGCTGTGATCACCTGGGGGCTGCCTGAGCATCCACACAGTGTCTGCATTTCAGCATTTGTGCACTTGGGGCTGTTCTGAGCACGGTGTTGTTTGCAGGGCAGCTGTCTGGCCAGAACCAGCAAACTGTTGGGATTCTGGACTTGGGAGGAGCCTCAACCCAAATCACATTCCTGCCACGGTTTGAGGTGAGGAGTGGTTAAAAGTGTGTGGGTTGGGACTGCAAGGCTGGTGGAGAGACCTGAGCACTGCTGCACTCTCTGGTGCCACTTTGTCAGCAGTGGCACAAGCAGAACATCCCTGGTTTACAGAACATCTGTATTTCTGTTCCCTTTGAGATCCGGCTGATAGGCGCTGCAAACAAAGGAGCCTGAATCATGAGGAAATAAAAAGAAAGCAAATGAGTAAAACCAAAAAGAACCAGCTTTTGTTTTCTAGACTGAGGCTGGGAAAGTCTCATTAATGTTGATATTGCTGTGTATTCAGCAAATGTAGAACATTTCTAGGTAATGTTCTTGAATATTAGAAGAATGTAGGGGCTGGTCTATCTTCTTTTTTTTCCCATTCGAGTCTGATAACAGATCTTCACTAAGTTTTGGAGGGGAGGAGTGTTGTGTAGGGTAAATTTCTTTAATAGCAGCAAAGTCAGCACAGTCAGTTCTCTGTTTTCTTCGCAGTTTCTTCTCATTCCTTTTGAGCATTCTGCTCTCTGTCCCCCAGACACCTCTGCTGGATTTTTTAGTAGTTCTGTAGCTGTTTAGAAACAATTTGAACTGGGACCCAACTCTGCAGTTTGCATGAGAAAATTACCTATTCTGTACCTTCATATTGTGATGTGTTTATGTCACTCTTTCTGAAGGAGTAATTTCTTTAACTTTTTTTTTATAGAACTTAAGATTATCAAAGGATGTTTGGTGGCTACAAAACACATGGCTTTCACATCAGGATACTCTAATTCTGCAACTGTGTGTTATGTTGAAACATGACATGCAACCTTATCCTGTTCAGCAAAGCCTCAAGTATACTCTGGGCTTGTCCTCTGTTTTGTGTTGATAACACCTGCTAAAGTGGGCACTGGACCAACAGGAAAGGGTGTTGCATGTCAGGGTTTTGGAGAATAAATAGAACTGTGAAATAGGCTGAACTGCAGCTCAGGATTCAAATGTCCCCTTCCAGCCTTGCAGGAAAAGGCCTGAAGTGTTTGCTGCTGACCAGGACTAATGGTGTGCATTTGTAGGGCAGTGTGGAGTCAAGGTTCATGCTTGTACACTATGTCTGCTTCTCACCTGTGCTGTCAAGTTCAAATAAATAAGCTTAGTATGTTTTTGGGAGTTTTTCCCATCTGACAGAATTAGTGGGGATACCTCCCTTTGATTTGCAGTGGAGACTTTTCCTTCCTGCAATCCGAGGCAGTCACATGCTTGCTCTTGTATTAGTTTTGAACAAAATACTGTAAGAGATTCATTAATTAAATACAAATTAAAAGCAAGTAGAGGAACATATAGTGACAACTGTATGGAGCTGATTTTAATTTCATGGCATTATTGCCAAAGCTAAAAGCAACTGAAAACCAATCATAGTAATTATGAAATTGTCTGTCTGGTGTCTGCCTCATTTTTTGTGAAAGTAGGGCATAAAAATTGTTTTCTCCAAACTAATTTTTTTTTGAGGATCTCTCCTTTAAATAGTTTTTGTGATGTAAGGTTTAGAAACAGAACTCAAAATATGGCAGTCTGTGTGTATGAGGCCAAGGATATGACTGCCATTTCAGTGATAATCAACTTGAGACCCAAAACAAATTTTGATTTGTATTTGCTCAGGAGAAGCTCAAGCTGAATACTGTCAAATTCCTTTCAGCTTTGAGCAGGCTTCTGTCTAGGACTCTAGAAAAAATAACCCAGATCTGGATCTCCCTACTTGAATGGTAACTGCAGGACTGTGCAGCTTCAGTTCTCTCTGACTCTGCTGCTTGGCCCAGAATAACCGCAGATGATAAAAGTGCTTGGAGCCAAGAAGGGGTGGGAGGATGGGGCCATGAGGAGAGGAGAGACAGAAACTGAGACTGAGAGCTTAGGGAGGGGACACAAAGAATCAGTAAATGATTGCTGAGCAGTTCAGCCTTGCAAGAGTGTGAGTTAATCTGACAGGAGGCTAGGGCAGGGTCCCAGGGGGATGGAGGTGTGCACAGAGAGAAGACTGAGAGGAAGAAACTGGAGGTGGTGAGACAAGAGGCTAATTTAGGTGAAGCAGCCCTAAGACTGGGAGTGAGTGGTCAGTGTTTCCCTGAGCACCAGCAAGACATTCGACATGGTGAAAATGGGGCCTATACCTTGTATTTTTAGTTCTTCTGAGTTCCTCAGTTTAGGTGCCTAGTGTGACTTGAAAAAGTTCATAGCACTTGTTGTGCAGCTGATTTCTGGTAATGGGGATGGGGACTCTCTACATGTCGAGTAACATGTAAGTACTCTAGAAAAATTCAGGTTACCTGAATTAGGAAGTGTTTTCATCCTGATCTGTTGTGCTTCCCTGTTATACATTGAAGTAGCACAAAGATGCATATAAATAAAATCAGTGTTAAAAGCTGCAGATATTACAGCAGTGGCAGCATTGGAAAGCTGTACTTTGTTTTCAAAGCAGATCAGATGAGTGTGCAGTAAACTGTATGGGTATATCTGTGTTACTACATTAAAGTTGGTTATTCTTTATTGCATAATATAAATGAAAACAATTTTTTCTTTTACTTAACTTCTAGGAAACTCTGAAGGAAACCCCTGAGGATTTTCTTACCTCATTTGAAATGTTTAATAGCACGTACAAGCTCTATACCCACAGGTGAGGAGCAAAAGACTGCTATTTCCACTGAGGAAATCAGTCCCTGAGCTAAGAGCCACATCATCCTGGTACCAGCAGCAGACACCATGACTTTTTTACTACTTATCTGCATGGAACAGTAGAAGTGGAACATGACATTAGCTGGCTGGAAGTGTTCCAGGATCATGGTTAACGTCACTGCAAGGGAATATTAGGCAGTCTGTCAAATGAAGGGACAGCATTGTGAACCCATATTTAAGGAAAAGAATTCTTATTACTGGAATCAAGCCAAATATTCTGAAACAAGCAGAAAGGTAGATATTGTGCCAGTAGTCAGAACTAAAAACGATCAGAGATTTGGAAGGAGGACTTCCTGAGACTTAGTGGAGTGAACATTACCATCTCAGCCAGTTATAGAATCTGGTTACTTGACAGCAGAGCTGGCCTAATAGTCATCCTCTCCTACTCCTTACATTTGCTGATGTAACTAATTGCTGTAGTCATTGATACAGTCCATTAGATCACCTAAAATAACTGGGATTGAAAAATCATCTCCTAAAAGTTGAGAGAGAGCTGGAGGTTAGTTTCCCTCTGGATATTCTGGAAATGTTTAAAATGACATGACAAAAGTGGTAAGTGGCCAAACACAGAGATGGGAATGAAAGGATCAACAGGATTTTAATCTAGCTGTGTTGCTGCAATGTGTGATGACATTCTCATAAGCATTGTTCATATTCTAGCTTATAATGAATGTAGCAGTTACTGTGGAGTCAAAACAGGTGAATTTCACACAAAGCCACAGTTCCTATTTTGTGGGAGGTTCTGCACTCTGCCCTAAGAGCACATAGTTTTGTGTGTGCTGCATAAGAGTGGCTGCCCTATTCCCATGCACTCAGCACACACCCTTCTTCCTCCCTCATTTTTAAGGTGGTGCTTTTTTGCTTTTCATGATCATCTTGTATAAATGCCACATCAGCTCTAACCACTTCCTGCAGTTTTAGATTCACCCATTTTACAACTCTTTGTATTTCTTGCGTTTGTGTCACTCTTTGGGCCCTCAGGGTTGTTCTGGCAAAGGGAACTCTGTTTTAGAGAGGGAGCCTTTTGGGAATCAGAGGAAGGAAATTTGGTTTGGGTGTTCCAGGACTTAGGAAGAGGGCTATGGGTAAAGTATACCAGATGTGCAGGAATCAAGACTATAACATCTGTCTTTTGTTGTTCACAGCTATTTGGGGTTTGGATTAAAAGCTGCAAGACTTGCAACGCTTGGAGCTTTGAACATGGAAGGTATGTTCATAAACTAAAACATTTAAGATTTATGAAGAGATGTTTAGACTCAGCCTTGTGTTAGCAGCCCATTTCCTGTGTGTCTTCACTTCTGTATCCTGTGCTTTTCTATGTTTCTGATGGTATATGTTTGTCTGAAAACAGCTACCGCTTGTTAAGGGGTTGTCTTTTGAGACAGCTGCTTTTCCCTGTTTTTGAGATCAACTAGCAGTGACATTCAAGTGCAAATTCCAGAAATGCACATGTGGGAGCATACAAACACCATGGCCAGCCACAAACACACAGCTTTACAAGCATCCACAGAAGCATAAGCAGCATAAACAGATCCTTTTCCTTAGGGTTGCTGCTTAGGCCAGACCCACTTTGTAGGATCTGCCTGGCCTGTAGCGTTCCCCAGACCTGTTGTGTGCATGCCCTAGTCTAGATAGAAGCCCAGGAGCACATCACATGCTCTCACTCAGTAACCTGAGTGCATATTCACATTCCTGAGTCTTTCCAGTCTCTCACCCAGAGCTTGGACCTTTTGTCTAGTCTCTGGCCAGGACCTGGGGTCTTTCCACCTTCTGGATTCTTACTTGGCAGCTAGATGGACTTATGATAATTACTGGAATGTACTCAAATCAAAAACATTTGGGAGTAGGGATTAAGAAGAAGATAGGACAGACTGCAATGATTGGTCACAAGGCTCAGACAGAAAAGCACATGGACCAGCTGCCTGCTTACTTGTGACTGTCTTCTTTTATAGTGCCCTCTGGTTTGCCATAGCTGCACTTCCCTGATCCCTTAATTCCCCCTTTTCCCAGCCTTTGAGCCTTTCCCTAAGCATCCCATAGCAAATTTTGCTGTCCCAGAGTGTGCCTCAAGCATACTGTTAGAAGTTTGCTTTTTCTGTGAGACCTGTGTGTGCAGCAATAATCATGTTTTCTTCTTATCAGTTACAGTATTTCTGGTTGAACCCCTCAAAGGTACATTCAGTGGATCCTGTGGTGGCCATTGATCTCTATCTTAGGAGGTTTTGTCTTCATTGCTCAGTTGTTTTGTTTGTCTTGGTTATCTGCTCTCATGAGGGTTTGTGCATCTGTGTGTTTATCACCTCTCATTTCTTGTCTTTTGTGGTGAATAGCCATTATCCAGATACCCTTGTACCATTTGTCTCATTAAGAAATGACAAGCCTAGCTGCTCTGCTGTTTGGAGGACAAAATGGATACAACTTTTCCAGACTTGAGACTGGTCCTTAATTTGTAATCAGTTAGTGCCACATCCATCAATTCAGATTTTTGTACTTCCACTTAAAGACTTTTTAATGAAGGTCTTTCAGTCTTTTCTGGTTCTGCCATTGATTTATAGCTATGTAAAATTCTATGCTTCCTGACTCTCCTCTCTGCTCTCTTTCCAGTTGTGGATGGACAAATGTTCCGCAGTTCTTGTTTGCCAAAGCAGTTGGAGGCAGAGTGGCACTTCGGGGGAGTGAAATATCAGTATGGTGGTAACAAAGAAGGTAAATAAAGGAGACTTGTTTCTTTTACAATAAGTCTTATCTCCAGAATCTGAGTTTTTCCTTGTCAAATATTTCCTCAGTTAACTGATGATGATTGGGATATGAAGGATATCTGTCCAGTTGAAAAGGTTGACTTCTGAGAAATTCAGGTTAAAATCTGAAGCTGTAAGAGTAGCTGACCTGTACCCCTGTCCTCTGACTGTGATCTCTTGTTACAAATCATACCTTTATAGGAAATGTTTAGAATTACTTGTGCAAATAAGAGAGGTTTTTCTGAGGCTTTGAGCAACGTGCAAAAATTCTGTTTGTGTTAGGGTACAAACATTTTGGCCTACCAGTTAATCTCACTTGTAGAACTGTTTCTTAAGTCTCTAATAATAATAAGTCTCTAATGCTGTGTAGAGAGGGTGAGTCTGCTGCCATCATAGACTTGAACGGACTGGGGACATGAGAGCTGAATTGCAGATTTCATGTGTGTGGAGTAGGTTGGTAAAATTACGATGTGCTGGGGAGAGAAAGCAAGGTTTTATCTAACATGTGGCAGCAAATGTAGAAGATTCTGCTGGCCACAGAACATGTCAATGGGAGTTTTGCCTGACATGGAAGTAGTTTGTGTGGCCCTTCTTTCAGACACAGCAGTGATCTGCTCTAACCAGTTCTCCTTGATGAGGGGCTTTTAGAGTCCTCACCTGTGTGTAGATGCCATGTTGGATTACAGAAGGGATATCTAAGCTCTTGTTCTGGTGCTTTAATCTCTGCTTCTTTAATTTTTCATCCTGTTGCCACTATTTCTTCCATCTCTTGCATATGCTCTTTGGCTCACCCAGTCTGTGTTTTTCCTGACAGGAGAAACAGGATTCAAGCCTTGCTACTTGGAAGTACTCAAGGTTGTCAAAGGGAAACTTCACCAACCAGAGGAGATTCGTGGAAGTTCCTTCTATGCTTTCTCCTATTACTATGATCGAGCAGCTGACACCAACCTAATTGGTAAATTTGGGATAATCTACTTCATGTGAGCATGCCTTCCAGAAAGTAGACAGAGGAACCCTGGTGGCTGGAGCCATGGGGAGCAGAGGAAAGCAATGTTATTGAGAAAGAGGAGATACACAAAATTCCTGGAGGGAAGGACATTTATCTGTCACTGCAGTTTGGTGTTCAGCGCATGAAATATACTCTGGGCTCCAGTTACACCTGCAGCTCTGTCTTCTGTTCCAAGCAGGTCTCACTCCTAGTGCAGCATCCCTGAGTTGCATTCTAGGGTCAACTTGGATAAAGAATTCAAATGCTGTCAGGTCTATGATGATGTTTTCTCACATCTTTTTCAGATTATGAACGCGGAGGTGTTTTGGAAGTGAGAGATTTTGAAAGAAAAGCCAAAGAAGGTAATTGTCATGAGCTGGGAAACTGGTTTGGACAAGAAATAACAAAAATATCAATGTGTAGGCAGCACATAATGTGACTTGGAAGAAAAGCAAGTTTATTTAACCTTTATTGCACTTACACCTGTCATGTTACTTTTATTAGTCAAAGACTCTAATGCAGAAGACAATACTGATAGAGCACTGAGGTGTTGGTGGATTTACAGCTCTGTTCAAGAGAAGGAGGTAGTTCACAGAGTCACTACAAAAGAAAGTGAATTTGCTGCATCAAGAGCTTCTGTCGAACTGCAACTCTCTGAGTTTAAGAGAGCACTGAATTCTGCAAGTCTGTCACCTTAAATCCTATTTAATCTCTAACAAAATGGAGGGACAGGGTTTTTAAGTCTAATAGCCTAGTCCACATTCCTTTACCTCCTCCTGTCTTTTTTCCTGAATGCTTGTTCTAGTTTTGTACCTCCTGTGGATAAAGAGCTCCCACCTTGCCTGGCTGCTGATGGCTAAAAGCAAATTACCTCTGTACTGTGATCATTCTCAAGACAATGAGAAGACCATATTTTTCAGCAGAAGATGCTTAATTATGTAGTTCAGGACTGACTTTTCCTAAAATAAGGCCTAAGTTTTAATGATTTTTCAGTTTAACTTAATCTCCCTGGAAACTTGGATGATTTTGAATAGGGGGATTAGGCTCTAAAGTTTGAGTGTGGGTTGGTTGTTATTTTTTCCCTGGATAGTGAGAGAGTTTATTTCCAAAGACGTAGCTAAGATCTTACCTAACATTATCAAACGACTTACTTAGCTTTAGACCATCAGGTGATCGGTTCTGTGAGCCTGAACTAATTCTTCTCTATCTCATTTCAATAGTAGAGGGATGCTGCTAATGTTTTCTTAGGGGGAAGTGAACTCTGCTCTTGCTGCTGGTAGAACAGGGCAGCAACAGTAGGTCCAGAACATGATGCTTAGTGTAAATACATTTCCCAGTCACTGTCACCCTGACTACGGAGTCTTGACTTGGCTGCAGCAAGCGAGTGGTTGGTTGGGCGATAGCCTCTTCCATTTCCTTAGACAAGTGTGGTTGGAAAACATACCATAAACTGCCATCCTAGAAAGTGGAATCCATTACTGGATCCATCCATGGAGAAGATGAAAACAAGTGATGCTGTGTTCTTGAAAAAATAAGTAATCTAACACCCTGCTAGTTATCAGTTGAGCAGAGGTTCTTCAAAAGAGCTGTGTGGATTATGTTGCTGTCATAAAAGGTGTAGTTTTGATGGAGTTATGAGAAACTGGATGTACTATATGGTTTATTCTCCAGCATTGTAGAACAGCTCTGTAGTGTGTACCATGTGTCGTACATAACCAGTAGAAGAGGGTGGCTTGTTTTAGTAAGCTTTGGCTTGAGTTCAGTTCAAATGTACAATGTGGATAAAAGTTGTTATTTTGCTGAGATCCCTTTTTTTTTTCTTTTTTCCTTCTCTAGTCTGTGATAACATGGAGAGGTACAACTCAGCCAGTCCTTTCCTCTGCATGGATCTCACTTACATCGCTGCTTTATTAAAGGAAGGTTTTGGATTTAGGGACAACACAGTCTTAAAGGTGAGAAAAAACAGTTAAATCCCTATTGATTAACATGCATTAGTTAATTTTTCTGACTAATTATCTACTGAATCTTTCCAGATTTGTAACATGTAGTTACTGTCATTTGTGTAACTTATGAATCTAGAGAACTGTCAGGAATAACTTGTTTTTCTTCCTTTATAGTTGACGAAGAAAGTAAACAACATAGAGACAAGCTGGACTTTGGGTGCTACCTTTTACCTGCTGCAGTCTCTGGGGATGACATATTGACTTGTGATACTGCTGTGGACTTCAGCATTTCTGAAAATGCTGAGAAAGTAAACTGCAATCTCCAGGTATGGTGTTCAGCTGGACTGGTCACAGAGCAGAACATGGACCAAAAATATATGACAGCTCTTTACCCTGGATTGGCATTGTGCCTAATGAGAGTATGATTTATAACTGTGATTGCCATAAATGATCCAGAATCTGCCTTAAGAAAGTCAAAAGGTCTAAACTCCAGCAGAGAATAAGCAAGGGGCTCAAAACCAGCTTTCACCAGCAAGTTTGTTAGAAGCACAGAGTTCCTGGATGTGGTGGCAGACTACAGACACATGATTTCCCCTACCCCCTTCTATTTTAAACATGCATAACTTCAGTTTGCTTGTGAGATGTTAAATACAGAAATTAGGAATAGCATCAACAGTGATGCAGAGAAAAGTGAACAACTCTGGATGCTGCCAACCTCAGTGTTCCAAAAACCCAGCTGCTAGCTTAGCAAATACATGGCAAGAATATTCCAGTCTTTCACGGGTCTGCTGTAAGTATACTTTGGGCATGGTTTTAGGAAAGGTGCTGGCTAAAACATAGTCATTTACCAAGCATTTTTTTGGGCAGTAGGCATTTCCTAAGCAGAATGTGTGCCTGTGTTTCAGTTTTGCTGCCCTTTCCAAGTCTGTGCAGCTACACCGTACATCTGACTACCAGACTTGATAAATTTATTCATTCAGCATGTAGTCATAACACATAGTTGTGCTGGCACAACGAGGCAGCAGTGCCAGCTATTGAAACTCAACTGCCAGAAGATGAGCTTGTCACATTCCACCCACAAGGAGACTGCAGTCAGATGAAATGGCTGATCTGACAGCTCACTTTGCTTTGAGAGCCAGTTCTGTTTCTCTGCTCTCAGCAAGGCACACCCACAGCCTTCTTCCCTCTGCTGCTGGTGCTCCTCGGGTTCTTGTATGAACTGATTCAGGACACCTGACCTGAGGTGGTGCTCACCCAAGAGTCAAGTCTGGTGCTATCCCAAGGACAGCAGGCGGGTCACAGCCCAGCAAGGCCTGCTGGGCCAGCAAGAGGTCTGAGCGCCACAGTCCCTTTTGCTGGAGTGAGCTCTAAGGTGTGGCCTGCCATTTGAAACCCATCCATTGCCCTAAGTAAAAACAGCTGTAGAAATGTCTTCCACCCCATGAAGTAATTGGCAGCTTGCTACTGTCTTCACCTCTTCAAGGAATGTGTAAGGTACAGGTGAATTTACCCCATCACAACAAAGAGGTGTTACTGTTGTGACTAAGGGAAACTTCTAGCCACTGATATCTTGTGATGAACATTTCCCTGGTGGACAGTTGCAGTTACCCAACTGTCCCAGTTGCTCTAAAACACCTTTCTGTCAAACCGAAGACTGCCCTCATGCTGACTTCTCTGCAAATTGGGTTTGAAAATAATTGGTAATTTCCAGCAAGGGGAGGAAGTCATGCACTCGTGTCTTCGGTGGTCTTGCCAAACAGTTTGGAGACTTAGAAACTTGCCTTACTGTGAACATTAGTCCTTTTCCTCTAGTTAGCAGTGCAAGTTTGCCTGTGGCTGATTAAGCTACTGCTTCTCATGTCTCAGGTTTTACAGCATGAGGGTACAAGGCATGCTTTTGATTGAACAAGTTCAGTCAGCAACAAGAAGCCAAGGGTTGTGGATGGAGCCATCCATACTTGTCTCATCACTGACACTTTGCCATAAATTCAGGCTGCTTTTTTGAAACAGGACATGCTCATCCTACATGTGTGGTCCTTACCAGAATCTGTTTGAGATCCACATTGAGAAATTCCTGTGTCACACCAAAGTTCTGTTCCTTCCTCTCTAGAAGTTTCTGTTTGAACATAAAGAAAGTAATTGCAGCCTCTTCTCAACCATAAACATTTCCTACTGTTGGCAAAACTCGGTATAGGGTTTGGTCTGCAGAACAAGGTGACTGCAAATGCATTCATTATGTCTTCAGTGAACACTTCTGTATTCTCAGAAAACACAAAGCAGGATGCAGTGGTTACTGCAGGCTGTGTTACCCTAAGAGCAAGCTAATTTAATAATCCAGAAATCATCTTTCAGTCTGAGCCAGTGCAATGACAAACTCTTACTGGATCTTGGGGCTAAGAGCTGGCAGCAGTGAGGCTGTGTTTTGAAGGTGGGATGCTCCACCTAAGGGAGAAGCAGCAGTGTTATCTGCCCCCTGAAAACACACAAGCCCTGAGGAGGGCTTGAGGGCTGGTTTTTGTCTGAAGCAAGGAGGGACTAGAAGAAGGGTACCATGCAGAGGAAATTGTTTTTTCTGCATTCTTTTCCTCAGACTCTGGTACTACAAATGCTAGGGGGTAGCATCTGCTTCCCAGTACCAAAGTTGCATTTAATCTGAATGCTCAGGGCCTTCATTTGTCAGTGGCACAATTTGTTAACTGAAGCAGAACTTCTACTCTCTCTTACTGGCATGATCCTTCAGTTATGGGAGAAACAAAAACTCTGTTAAAAGGTTTATTTTTGCAAGAATTTGCAGAATTGAACCCCTGCTGTTTACATCTGAACCCAAGTGGGTGGGGGGATCTGGACAACCCAGTCAAGTCCTCACACTTACCCTAGTGCAATGAGATTATTTATTACCTAAACTGAAGAGTAAGCAGCCTTTTTTAAGAGAAGAGCTCTACTTGCAGCCCTGATTTTTATCTCCTCCTTTGTAACGTCTTTGAGCCAGCCACTAACAAGAACTGCCTAATATGAGTGACTGTAGAAGCACAAGTAATGGCTTTCATTTCAAAACTTGGGTTTCATTCTCTCTGATGTTAATTTCTGATACTGGTCACTCATATATGTAAATCTTGCCCGTGGGCAGTGCTTAGTTTAAGTCTGTGAGTGGCAAATGTCTAATGCAAGAGGCTGGTGTTTGGAACCGAAGACAGAATATCTTGAATTGTCTATTTTAGTAATTAAAGAATTTTTAACAATATTCAAGATGTTGTGGTATAGTTTTCTTTCCTGGATATTATTGTTGCCTTGTATCTTTTCCATGGAGCCCTTATCCAGTTCCACAAGAAACACCATTATTAAATAAAGCACCAAGAGAAAGGCAGGGAAAAGGGTGAAAGAACAACAGACAGAGTTTTAAAATATATCTGCCACCATGTGTTGTTTCTCTCTGCTGCAAACTACCCCTTCTGTCTGAGCTGAGGTGCCAAGAAGCCAGGAGTGATGTTACAGCTCTAGCAATCATATCAGAAGAAACTGAAAGTAATTAAGCAGCAAAAGCTGTTAAAAATTAGCCAGCAGCTGGCAAAATTCAGCACTGTGTTTGCCAAAAGACAGACAGCTGTTTGCACCTCAATCTTCAATTCAGGAGGCCCAGATTAAAAGCACATACTACACTTAGTTCTGTGGCTGAAGACATCGTGGTACTATGGAAAGAAACCCTAAATCCTCTTGAGGAGGGCAAATGTGACAGCTTTTGCATAAACCAGTGGATGGTGTCATACACAGCTCAATCCCTCAGTTTTATTGTAAATTAAAATAAAAATTCAAAGATTCAAGTAAGTCACAGTCCTTTTAAGGGCAATGCATTCATAGGCAAGCTGCTGCCAGGCAGACTGACAACAGATCACTTGCTGGCAAAAGCCATGATTTGCTCCTAAAAGAGAAGAAAAAGAGAAGTAATTCATAAGCATGTGTTTTAGAAAGAACCTTTAGGCACGTTCCCATTCGTATAAATGAACAACAGTTCTTGGCCAGTCTTTCTAGCCACACACAGAGAACCTATCCCTATGTCCTAGAAAATTAACAAAATTGTAGCATTCCTGTCCTTCCCAAGTAGTGTAAAACTGGTATTACCAATGGGTTCTGTGCTCAGAAAAGACATTTTCATTTGTTTTTTTCTTTTCAACAGAGAAAGAGGAAAAAAACTTGTGAGCACTGAAGCAGCAGCATAGTCTTCCTTAATGAAGACAGTGTGCCAGTGGCAGCTGCTCTGCCTTAGGAATGTACAGATTTTTAGTTGAGGAAGTGTCTCAACTGTGACCATGACACAAAGGAAACAGGGCAACTGTGTTTAATATGAAGATGGAGAATAAATGAAGTAAAAATTGAAATCCAAAGATGAGAATCTAATTTGCTGGTGCTTGGGAGCTTTGAGAGCAGAGGGCTTAAGGAACCTCACAAAAATCCAGCAACTAGGTCAAGAGGGTGAGAAGTTCAGGCAGATGGGCTGCAAACAGAGGTCTAAGACAGAAACTCCACACCACCGCCTTCCTCAGGTAATTCCCATTTTAGAAACTTGAACTTCTGCCACGAGGGAACAATTCACAAGGCAAAACAGCACAGAAACAGTTAACTGTGGGCTGCACACAGCATCTGGGAAGTCATCCCATCTCTTAGTGAACATGTGTCTTCACAGTCCTGTTTTCTCTGTGCATTGCTGGAATACAATTCAAGGTTTGACACTAATTCCATAGCAAAATAAAGCCAAAGACTTCTGATGACCTCTAACCCCTAATTACTGATACAGAATATAAGACACTTAGATCTTTTATATCCCTTGTGCTGGCGGGGGGGGAAAAAAGTCTCTACTGAGTCATCAGTTGTTTAGGAACTTCTCAGGCCCATTCAGGACACAAACCCCCCAGTTTAAACTGGTATTTTCCAACCAAAAATGTTTCATTGAAAACAAAGATCTTTACATCTTGTGCATATTTCATAAATAGTTTTGGACAATTCCTACAGCCCTCACTGAAGTGAGATCCTTACTTTGACAGGAGGCAGGGCATTTGTTGCTTGCAATCCCCATGTCCTCAGCAACACCAGAGGAGCCAGTGTGGTAGAGTACAGCCTTTTTAGCACATCAGTAGCAGCTATCAAGGAGACATTATGCCTCTGACGTTCTGTTTCAAACTTGAGGAGGTGTTTTAAGGAGCCTGGAAGAGATAATTGAAGGTTTCTATTACACTTGACATGCCACAAACAATTGTGCATCTTATCTATAGAGCAGTTTCCTCTGGGAACTGAAAGAGAGCAGAGAAATGGTCCATCTCAATAAAGACCTCTTTCCACCAGCTAGTGCTCTTCATCTCACCACATCTCTAACTGCCATCCTGCAGAGCTTTATTTTTTTTTAAGCAGCTTTAAGATTCGTGGGATGGAAACTGCATCCAAGAATCATGAACTGCTTTGCTTCCACAAAGCTTTCAAACACAGGACAGGAGCATGCTAACCAGAGGTACTGCAGCAAAGGCCTGGGAGGACTAATCTTTTACTGCCCAAATGTTGGCTTGGAGCCTTACCCAGATCGCTCCCGTTGAAGGCTGCTGCACTGAGGTGATGAGCTAAACATGCAATATCACCAAAGCCCAGGTTCACTCCTTGTCCTGCAAGTGGATGGACTCTGTGTGCTGCATCCCTGGAGCAAGAGAAGACAGAAATTTATTTCCCTTCTTGAAGAAAGCCACAGTGGCTGACAACCCCAGAAGGGATCAGTGTAGCACTCCTCACCTCTTTGCAATGAACCACCTTAGAGCAGCATATGCGCTTTATCCAGTACCTCCTTGCATGCTATGCTGAACTACCTGACTGCCTCTCCAGTTGTAAGAAGCAAGACATAGGGGAGGTAACAAAAAGCAGGTCTGAAAGGAAAAATTATAAAGAGGTGACTAGCCAAAGTCCTCTCAGATCACACGTGGAACAGGCCTTTATGCTTTTGTAAGTGACCTCAGCACAACAGGAGCTCTGTCAATGGCACATTGCACAAACACAAAGTGGACAGACACGAGTATAAAGGAGAGGTGGGATCATCATTGAATGGAAACACAATCGGATTCTCCTATGAACAGACTTATCTGTAAAGCTTAAAGACAATCATTGCTGTGAGAGTCACAAAGTTAAAGAAATTAGATTAAGTTTTGATATGAAATGCAGGATCATGTGCTTTACCAAGCTATAAAGCACAGTGCGCTCCCAAGCATAGAGTAGTTCATAGGTTGGAAAGATGAAAAGCGCACCACACAAAAATGTAGCACAGCATCCAAGAATTACTAAAAGCTACCACCATACTGCAGCTGGGGCAGAGAAGAAAGTACATGTGACCTCAGAATATAAGAAATGAGGTATTTTCCTGTTCGAATAGGCTACCATACAAAAGTCTCTGACATCCCACATGCAGTCATTTTTGTCATTTATGTTCAAAAAAGGTGAGTTTAAAACTCAAAGTGGTGCTCAGAATGGCTGGTATAACGTAAGGGGAAGTACAGATCCAGCATGAGATACTGGATTGTTTCACTGGACTGTACAAACAAGGAAAGGGAAATAATTATCTTTCAATTTACACAGAGAGAAGAGATAATGGGCAGAAAGCTACTCACACAAAAGGACAGGAGGGCACACAGAACAAACCAGATCTGGGTAAAGTCAAACTGGAACAATGTATCATTTCTAACATCTAATTTGTTGACGGGGAGCTGCTGTCCTCAGGTCATTTCTAACCACATGCCACTCGCCCACCCAAGGGCGGTGCTGAGCACCTTACCCGATGAGAGCCACGCGGGGCCGGACATACTCTGTGGCGTGGCCCAGTCCCAGGGGGAACATGGCCCGGCTCTCTGCATCCACCTCAGCAACACTTGGGGGTAGCTGACGGACTGCAGTCCCCGAGGGCTTCAGCAGTGAAATGGCAGAACGAAACACGGCCCCAGCAGTGTCAATGAAGTCAGAGTGGTTTATGTTGCTCCACTGAAACAGACAAACAAATCTTTGGAAGCTGACCCAAACTAGACCCATAAAAGAACCCAGCTGAAAAAAAATCCGAGTTCCAAATACTGAATTTTAACCACTTGGACAAAACTATACAGTAGAAAAAACTATCTTCACCATTTTAGGACATAGAAATTTCCAGCTAGGATGAGCCCACTCTTCCTACCTTTTGGAAATTTAGGTTAATTTCTGTGACTTTCAGAACTAACCTAATTCAGTCCCAAGGGGTCATCTTTTCTTTGCTAACTGCCTCTTTAATATCATTCTCACCAGAGGAAGGAACTTCAGAATGCACCTCTCCCATTACTGTTTTTTAGCTACAGAATTCTGTTCTATTTCTTAAAGCCTCTTCCCTGTCACGAGGCTGATACTCACAAAGGCAGAGTTGATGCTATCCACAAAGCTTTCCTCATCCATGGCAAGAAGTTCCGATGCATGGTCATGAGATGTAGACCACACCAGAGAGCTGGCAGTGTCAGACAGCTAGTTTAAGAGAGTGTCAGGGATAAATATCAAGAGAAAAAGAAACAAAAATAAATATTCAGTGCAAAGACTTCCCCCCTGCCCTGCCTCCCACCATCAGTCCCTCTGAAAATTACAGTTCCTGCCCAACTTGCTACAAGTGGGAAATGCCAAGGATAGAGGGAGATGGCAGGAGGGGAAAATGCAATAAATGAAGAGCGAAGGGCAGATGCGCAAATTCTTAAGAGACAGAACCAACACACCAAGGCATGGACAGAAATAAAGTTACTAGACTACAAAAATTTTAAAAAACATTTTAAAAACTACAAACACCTTACCGGAAGAAGCGCAATTGGCCCAGTGGGAAGGAACCGCTGCCATGCTACATTGTTGTCTGTAGCCTACAGTGGAAAGAAGCAAGTGGGCAGCAAGCCAGATCACCCTCTTAGGTTCTACAGCTTATGGAAGAGTCAGTTTAGCAGAATTTTACCTCAGATAAATGGAGAGTTGCCACCACAGCTGACTGGTCATACTGATGTTCAATGTTCTTAATTTCAGCTTCCTTCCGGACCATAGAGTTATGACCATCTGCACCAATCTGTAAAACAAAGAGATGCACAGCAACTTCTTCAGCAGCTCCTAGAAACATTAGGAGCTAGTATTTCACTCTAAAAACCTCAGACTGCATCTGTATATTGTCTGTTCATTCAGGAAAAAAAAAATCCCCCCAAAACCAGAAGAGGTGGCCCCTTCTGCTCTTCTCAAATTCAGCAGCATCTCCTTGCACCAGGCAGAGAGAAGGCCATGCCCAGTGTCACACACCCTCACAGACAGGGCTAGCCACTCATGTCACTCTAGCACTCCACATGGGTGGAGTGGCACACATGGAATTGGAACAAAATCCAGTGGAAAGGACTTGGGTTAGGGATAATGCCTTATCAACAGAAATAAAGAGCTTAGTTACCAGCAGCTTGGTCTGAAGTCTGCGTCCATCAGCTAACTCAACTTGGACCCAAGGGCTTGTGTCACAGCCATGGGAAGGAAGGGGCCAGGTGTACCCAACTGCTTTGCTGCTGTAGAAGACCTCCACGCGGTCTGATCGGAACACAGAGTACCACGGTCACGACATGGACAGGAAAAAGGAAACATTGCTACAACAGCCAAGGCCATGCAGATGTCTTAACAGCACCCTAGCAGCTCACCCTACAATTCTCAAGGCACCCCAAAAAAACAGATATGGACAACCCCTTGTCACTGTAAGGCCTGCTCTGGACAAGGAGGTACAGATTTTTTAATTAAGTCCAATTTTGAAGAGACTGTATTCTGGAGAACTACATATCCAAGTGCTTTCCTGCTCTGTAGCCTTTGGAAGTCAGATTTCTCCCTCCTTCCCAATTCCAGAAGGTGCCCATTTCTCAAGAGTTACTTGTTAGATGAATTTCTCCCTCTCAAGACTTAGCACACAATAGAAGGCAAGTAACTGAAAGCTATCTGCAGGAAATAAAACATTGAAGAAGTTGTCCACTACCTGCTACTGCATCTAACTGTTTTGTGAGAGCAGACATAATGACATCATTCTCCACTATGTAACCCATGTCATCTAAGTCATCTTTCTCAAAAACGATCATGGCTTCTGAACAAGCATCCCACACCTACAAAGAAAAAATATATTACATGAAGCTATGTGATAAAGAAGTTCATTTCAGGGACTTAACAGCAAAAAGACACAGTAATGTAGAAATATAGAACTAGACAAAACACCCTGGATTACTGTCCATTCCCAGCTACTAAAGTGCACCACATAACTAATTTCATTAAATTATTTAGCTTAAGCTAAAAGTAATTCCAAGTCAAGTTTTTCATCCCTACTTTTCTGTTACATAATTGACATAGGAAGCTATGCTACAACCTTGCTGTAGGTTAACCCCAGCAGGCAACTCAGCCCCACGCAGCTGCTTCCTTACTCCCCTGTACTGAGATGGGGAAAAAAACTGAAAGGGTGAAAGTACAAAACTCATGGCTTGAAGTAAATGCAGTTTAATAGGAAAAGCAAAAGCCACATGTTCAAGCAAAGCAAACCAAGGAATTAATTCACTGCTTCCCAAGGGCAAGCAGGTGTTTAGCCATCTCCAGGAGAGCAGGGCTCCATCAAGCATAACGGTTACTTGGGAAAACAAACACCATCCCTCCAAACTTCCCATCTTTCCTTCTTCTTTTCCTCAGCTTTTATTGCTGAGCATGACACCATATGGTATGGATTATCAGTCAGGGTCAGTTGTCCAGCCTGTGTACCCTCCCAGCTTCTTGTGCACTCCCAGCCTGCTCACAGGCAGGGCAGTGTGAGAAAGCTTTGGCACTGTGTAAGTGCTGCTCAGCAATAGCTAAAACACCCTTGTGCTATCAACAGTTTTCAACACAAATCTGAAACACTGTTCCATACAAGCCACCATGAAGAGAAGAAACTCTATCCCAGCCAAACCAATACACCCTTTACCTTTATTTCCTGGCTAATACCCAAGCCTCCATATCTACAGCTGCCATTAGGAATCCACCTTTCAGCCTGTAACATCAAGGCCCTGAGGACAGGTATTTCTGAGCAGACTGCTACCCACAAAAAAGGGACAGAAATGAACATAAGTATGACCCACCCTTTACCATAGAAAGAAAAAACTTTGTGCCATTTATGCAAGTACTTTTGAGAATTCAGAGTAGACAGACACAAGGTGTATCTGCAGCCCTAAGGCACCTGCATTCGCCGGAAGGGTTTGAGTCTCAGGCTGCAGACATGATCCCAGGCACCACAACCTGAAAGAGAAAAAGGACAGAAATACACAGAGATACAGGTTCACATGGGACACTGAGACCAAAACTAAACTGAAGCTCACTCCACACTCTCCTCCACCCTTCCCTGACTATGCTCAGGCTTGGCTTGCACCATCCCTAGACAGCGCCAGGTCTGCCTCAGTGCTATCCCAGCTCCAGAATCACATTGTTTTATTGTTAACACAAGCCAGCGGGAAAGAAACAAGAGCTCTCCACGAACCTCTAACCTAACAGACAGCTCTCACTGTCCCATCACTGGGTAATAAAACAGACATAGAAATGCACAGCCATTATTGTAGAGAACATTTCTTTCTCCAAAAGGAATCAAGGCTCAAATATCTCTTTAAAATGACAATTAATCCTCATTAATTGAGGACTGAGTTACCAGCCTACAAAGCACTAAGCTTCTTTTTGAATAGAACATTCTAGGTGCTGTAGAGAGCACCTTACAACCTTTCACTAGCCTAAAGTCACAAATATTTATATAATAACAAATCAGATACCAAGATACCAGAACATAGATCCTTGTTATCAAGAGAATTTGGATTTAATCACCTCAACTCAGCATGTAGAGACAAAGGCAAATAATCCTACTGATGTTAAGGTGAAGGCAACACATGGTCAAAGGGGTTTTTGTTTCAACAAAACCAGCTCAAATATAAATGTTAAAAATGCAAACAACAAAATCATACTTACTGCTTAGGAGGGTTGCTGATCCTGGGGAGATGGAACTGACCCTGTTGCTGTAACTGTCTGGCATGTGATCATATTCTTTCCTAGGACCCGCCTCCAGCAAAGCAATCTTTTTATCATGGAAGTGGATGTCATGCCCTAAAATAAGCAAATACATGCTTTGATACAATGTTCCTGCCAAAAATCTCAAAAACAGAACACCTGAGTTTTTGTAATAAGACAGAGTAGATGCAACACTTAATAAAGAAATACATATACAGTACAGGTTTTGACCAGGCAGGTCAACTTTTCTATGTTAAAGCTTTATGACTACAGCCCTGTTACTGAGATGGACGACTCTTTTGCAGCTAAAGCAAGGATTACATATTTCCCTTTTACATAAAGCTTACATTTTTGTACAAATTTGTGCAATTTTAAAATGAAAATTTATTACTGGAGTATTATCAAGATAAATCTGCAATATTTACTCCATGTTAACTCCAGAACACATTTTCCAGAGCTTAAACATAAATTTTCCTTATAGAAGAAGAGATCAAAATAAAACTTCTGTGATACGTAGCAATGATGCATTAATATTTTCCCTGCCCTCACATTCTGACAATGGAACAGCACAGCCACTTTAGACTTTAAACTTCCACATAAAAAGAACTGAAAAAAAAGAAAACTCAAGTGAAGTGTAAAACACTGCAGCTGAGCTGGCCATGCTTGCAGCATCCCAACCACCACAGATGCAGAAGGCACTGAGGACAGAAGTGGTGTCCTTGCAACATCTAGAGTTTACTACTACAGCAGCCCTAGCGACAGCAGTGTCCTGGGCATAATCTCTAGGTTATGCACAGTAATAACCTCATCTCCTGAGAGGTCCCAAACCTGCTTGTCAGCCTTAGGCACCCCTGCTGGAGGGGATCCTTACGCCATCCCAAATCCACTGGGCTCCTGTTTAACAATACAAGCAGAACTTAAGCTTGCACGGTAAGCCCTTATACTTGCAAAGCACTTATTGCTCAGCATCTCTGATCTTCTGGGCACTATTTCTTTTAGGTTTCTGTCACTACTGCACCCTTCTGAATCCACGTTGCAAAGAAAGGAGCAGCCAGTACTCTCAGGATCTCTAAGGATACAAAGTAAGCAGAAATCCATTTTAACTTGGTATTCCAGTGTTTAAAATACCGGGTTAGAGAATGAAACTTGAGATCAGATGATAATGATTAGATGGATGGAGCACCTCTTCTACGAGGAAAGAGAATGTGGTTTGTTCAGCCTGGAAAAGAGATGACTTAGGGGTGACTGAATTGTGGCCTTACAGTACCTGAAGGGAGCCCACAAGAAAGACAAAAAGGGACTTTTTACAAGATCATGTAGTGACAGAACAAGGGGGAACAGATCCAAAGTGAAAGAGAGTAGGCTTAAATTATATATTAAGAGGAAGTTCTTTGCTGTGAGGATAGTGAGGCACTGGAACAGGTGTAAATGAAGAGAAGATGTAAGTGTCAGAGAAGATGTAAATGTCCCAACCCTGGAGGTGTTTGAGGCCAGGCTGGATGTGGCTTGGAGCAACCCGGTCTGTGGAACGTGTCCCTGCACACGGCAGGGAGTTGGAACTAGGTGATATTTAAGGTCCCTTCCAACCCATTGTATGATTCTATATACAGAAAAGCATTTTGGCTAAGGGTGACATTATCCGCCAGCTATTTAAGGATGAGCATGTTTGACAGGAACACCACAGTCTATAAAACTCCAGCTAACGGCCCCATTAACAGCTGTGCATACACACAGATACGGCTTGGCTCATCACTGACCGGCTCACCAAAGAGCCTCAGGCGAACTTTAGAGCAGGATCAAGGATCCCTCAGCAGGTCCCGGACACTGAGATCCTGTACACGGTTACCTCACACTGCGGGGAGTGGGTCACAGCCTTACCCAGCGCGGCGGCCATGGCGCTCCCGACCATGCCCCCGCCCGACACCACCACATCGTAGAGCGGCGGGTTGGAGGCGGCAGAGCGGAGCAGGGCGCGAGGCCCGGGCCCGGGCCCGGCCCTGAGCCGCGCTCCGAGCGGGGCCAGCAGCGCCC
>NW_005054301.1:6646525-6673832 GCF_000277835.1 Geospiza fortis
GAGGCGGGGTCGCGACCCCGGATCCCGCGCTTCCCGATTCGTTTCGTTTTTTTCCAGGTTACGCGACATACCCTCAGGGTGTAATGCGCCGACCCCTGCGTCTCCCGCCGCCGGGCAAGGAGCTGAGAGCGTCCTATCGGGATGGGGGGCCGGCGGTCTCCGTTAGAACCGGGCGTACCGTGCCAGGCAGAATTATGGGGTGACCTCGGAGTGTTCGAAGAAGATGAGGAGCTGGAGGGCTTCAGGAGGGAGGCGGAAGTTCTGCGTGAGAAGCTGAGGGAGGCTCTCAGGTAGGACGATACCTGGTACGGATGGCAGGATGGGGTGCAGGATTCCTTCTCCCTCTGGCCAGGGAGGAGGCGGAGCATGATGCCCCAAAATGCGCGTGTACAGTGCCGGAACACTGGCCACAGGTGGAGTCACAGCAGGGAGAATGGGCCAGTAGGTGCCCACGTAAGCAGCTTTCACCTAAAACACGAACAGCACAAATCCCCGGCTCACTCATCAGCTAATCATGCTTGAAATGTGCCAGCAGATGACACACATTCTTATCCAGTATCCAGTCTTCAGAGCTGTGGGCTTTCCAAGGTCGAGCTCTCAGATGACTTTCCTTGTGGTTAATCTAGCTTTGCATTCACTAGCAGGTCACACGTGCACTCTTACAAAGGAAATAGTTTATGAAGAAGAAGAGACTGCAGCAATTACCAGCAAGTGTATTGACCAGGAGTCTGTTCACACATCATCTGCACCTTCTGTCTCCCCCCCTCCCCCTTTTTTCCCCTTTGCTGTTCTTGGTCCACTCTGATTCACCTTGATCCTTCCTTTTGCCTGCATTTATTCCATCCTTAAAATCTAAGTTTCACTCACTTTCACAATCACCCTTAGACATCCTATGAGAAGTTTGCCATTTTAATGAGACCCAGGATAGTCTCAGGTGGGTTTTCTTATTGTCAATAATATGGTCATCTTCTCAGGTACAAAGTTTCTAGCTGAACCTCTCAACCATCACACTAAAGCAGTTTCTTGTAATGACATTCCCATCAGCATCCCAGGAATGCTAGTGTTTGGTACTGTTTGTTGGCATTTGTGCATCTGTGTGCCTGATTGCCTGTCCTGCATTTGTCTGTTATATTGAGTACCTATTAGCAAGATAACCCTACAGCTGGAACTTTATGGTTTGCTTGTGGCCTTTCTGGCAATAGAGTGCTCTCAGCATAATAAATTGCATGACAAAGCTAAGTAGGCCTAACTTCCATTTTATACATGGAAAACAAAACAAGCAAAGCTCTGCTCACGAACTTTGGTAGCAAAGCGAAATATGGAGCCTGAGAATGACAAACCCTAGGCCTGTCTTTTAACAACCAGCTCAGCCTGTGGTGTCGTTCTCTTAATCAGTAGTGTCTCCCTTCTTTTAACCCTGTTTTTTAATAATGTCACTAATTTCCCCTTCATAATGTGTTTGTCTTAGTCACACATCTGGTAACATAAGGCAGTCCAGTTCTTTGACCGACCTCACCTCAGACAGTACCTGGGATCAGCAAAAGCCTCACTTGTTTCCTAAGTCCCGCTTGAGGCCAAAAAGCGCTTCATCTCCCTGGATTCCTTCCATCACCATCCCTCAGCCTTTCAAAATGACCCTGCGGGAAGCTCGCAAAAAGTCAGAGTTGATGAAGTCATACATGTTCCTTGAACTAGACACACACAGAGACAAAAGGCAAAGCCAGGATGAAGCTGAATGTCAGAAACAATTCCGGGCACAGCCTGTACCTGCCCATGTGTTTCTGCCCCTTTATCAGGAAATAATGGAGCAGAATGAGATTCGCAGGCAAGCAGCAACACAGAAAAGAAAGGAGCTGCTACTTTCAACACAGCGGCCCTTCAGTTTTCTGGAGAAGGAAGAGAAAAAGAAAGAAGCTATCAGACAAAAATTCCTGGCAGCAGCAACCCCAAATGAGAGCTCCAAACAGAAGCAAGCCAGTAAAAAAGTTCCTAAATCTACTTATGACTCACTTCTTGGAGATAAACTGAAAGGTAACATGCCAGGGCTCTTTCTGTAAAAGCACCTCCCTGCCTGTCCCTTGCTGTCTCCATGCTGGGAGGTAAGATCATGGCTTGTAGGGCACCACTTGGAGCCTAAGGCCAGTGTCCCCTGGTGTTGTTGAGTCTCCTGTGTGTCATTGGTCATTGCATTTTGTTTAGATACCCTTGCAGTAGAGTGCCCTGAGTTCAGTAGTCCTGTATGAGTGTCAGCAACAGCAGTTCTGTTCCACTCCCCAGAAAACTGGGCACATTGAGCTTTACAGGCAGATTTCCATATCCACTTTGCTGCAGATCGTGACAGTCTGGGAATCTTTCCCTGCACTGGATTCCATACCTTTGGTTGCACTAAAGGGACTGAGATGGTTTGTGACACAAACATGAAGACAGATGTAGTGCCATAGGTCTCCAAGGTCCATGCAGTATCTTAGATCTGACAATTTTACTCCTATTCAAGTGATTCATTCTGCACAGAACCCCTAGGAGAGAAGAAAAATATTTCCTGAGCCCAAATCAGGCAATTAGTTTGGTTCTAAGTGATGGTGTAGTAGTCCAGTCTCTCCTGCCATTCTCTGATGTTTCCAGTGGCCTTCCCTCTTGCAATGGCTCAGTTGCTAAAACAGGGAAAGTAGGTGCCAGGACCATTCTAGTCAGGGCAGCCAAGGAATTGTTACTGATGCTTGCCTGCTTTCAGATGGCTTAAGCCACCAGAGTTGAAAGTTTGAAGTAAGCAATTCAGACTTCATGCTTGAATGTGGGAACTAAGCCAGTCTATTTTAATAATTCTCATGGCTTTTCTCATTCTTTTCTCCTTTTTTACTGTTTCTGTGATTTCTTCTTGAGGATACACCAGTTCAGTTTTCATCAGAAAACATTCTGTTTTAACCTAAATAGATTAGAAAGGTAAAAGGCAGCAAAGGACAAACCATTGTTCTATTTCTATGTGGCATATGAGAAGGGAGGAGAAATGAACATTTCATACTTCAGGCAATAAATACCTATAAATTGACTGAAAACCATCTTATTTTGCAAACAGCAGTATTGATTTTTTTTCCTAAAAGCAAAAAACCAACCCTCAGCCAACTGTCTGCATTTTCATAAATATTTAGTGCTGCACAGGGAAGGACTTCAGTTTGATGCTATAATCTAAAACATATTCTATAGAAAGTTTGTCACAAAAGTCACAAAACGTGATCTATCCATCAAATGTTCCTTACTTAAAAGCTTTTCCAATATAGACAATTACTGCTGGAGATTACATAGAAAAGCCATCATCTGTTACAAGTATACTTGAATGACTCATTTGTACCACATAGTCAACATGGCTGTAAATCCCATATAAAAAGTATGGGACTAGTATGGAAGATTAACATTTCTGCAAGACAAAGGAGACAAAGGGCACAAGTTATCTGGTACCTTTAAGAATAGGAGAAGTCCTGCTCAGTTATTGCTCCAATAAGTAAAAGAGATATCTAGAAATGAATCCCTAAGAAGGAGACCCTACCATGGTTTTACTGGTATCTTTGAATTATTTTTCCCTGGGAGGCAGAGGAGAGAGGGACTGAAAAAGGGGGAAAGGAGAGCACAGGATGTTTGATCTCTCCTGTATCTGTAGCTGCCATAATAATGGAAAGTTTAGACTTGGGCAGTGGCAGTTTCACGGCCTTTTATGTCACTCACGGGTCTTCTCATTGCTTTCCTTTTGATCCTTTAGAAGCTGAACTCTACAGGGAAATTCGCATTCAAATGAGAGCAAAGGATTTGCTGGAGAGCTCTGTAGCTCCTATAGACACCAGCAACTGTCGGAGAGAGCCTCAGTCCCGAACTGCCGCCAGAACTAAGCAGGAAAAACTTGGCTTCTTACAGGACACAAGTTTCAGCTTCAAACCAAAGATTAATCCAACAATACCAGACTTTGAAGAACTTTACTGGGCGTTTCAGAGGAAAACAGTAAGGAGACAAGAAATCAAAGAGCCAACTCGTAATAAGCCATTCAAGCTGAGAACCTCCAATCTCCATGCCAGGCAGAGGCAGGCTAATGAAAAGATAAAGGTGAGATAGCTGGATATTTCTGTGGTACTGCTTTCTCCTATCAAGATACCAACTTCTCAAGTTTATAGCATTTAATTATTAATGGTTAACATCCTGTGACATCTGCCCTTGTATTGAGAGTACTGCAGAATTCTAGGCCAAACAAGAGAACAAAATTCTACACAAAATGAGCTATGACAGCTAAGGCTCAGTCACCCTTTCATAGCTCTAATCGTGTCTCCTTCACCTTGTCCCTCAGCCCATCCATATGTAAATCTCTGCTGATGGAAGAGAGAAGAGTGAGTAGCCCAGAGAATAGCCCAGCTGTTCTCTTTGGTAGGCAAATAACAGAGGAGATTCTGTACTAGCAACTGTCTGTGAACAAATACACTGAATAAAGTTTCATTTCTTTCAGGATTCTCAGAAGCTTTCCAAGGTTTCAGTGCAAAAAAGTCACTCTCTGCCTGGACTTTCCTCTCTCTCTTCCAACACCCTTCCTGTGCATATTACAGATGCAACTAGAAAGAGAGAATCAGCTATTAGGTAGGTAGAAAGTTTGTCTACAAGACTGTACAACTACTGACCAATACAGAGGAAAAAAACCCAGTGTTTTCTGTCATCACATCAACTACATCAACAATACATTTCCCAAATGTTTCTCTGTCTTCTTTCTTTGTTAAGTCCTGCTCTGTCTCCCAGTTGCTTTGGAAACTGCACACTTGTACAGCTGCAATTTTGCCTTTTCTCCTTGGAGGACTACAAAAGTGAAATTCCCACCTAGCATGTGGGTCTGGCAGTCCACTTGGGCTCATCAGTAACTTTTTTTCCATATAGATATGCCCAAGATAACAAAAAGGAAGGGGACAAAGAAGGAATTTATTGGCTGGAGAAACAGAAATTGAAATGTCAAGCTATGCAAAAGTCTGTGAACAGCCGAGCAAAAGCACTGGATCCTCATAAAAGTCTGGAGGAAACACAAAAGGAGAAGTTAAAACAGAACAGGTCAGTATCCTACTCTGCACAAAAATAACCATTTGCTCTACTAACTGAAGATCATCAGATAATTCTTTAGGACAGATTGGGTATAAAAACATTCTTAGCCTAGCCTTTTTTGGTTATTGTATTCATTCCACATTCATTTGGATATCTTTACAATTTCACGCTTCTCCTTCCATTCAGAACCGTTTCCTTTAGATTAACGTTTGTAGAAACTAATTTGTACAAGCCAGTCAACTGTAATGTGTAGCTTGGTAAAGAACACGTAAGAGACGAGTTTTTCTAAAAATGTGAACACTTGTTTTTTGCTTACAGTCTAGAAGAGCTTTGCTAATAGGTCCATAACTTGTCAGCTATAGGTTTTTTTTCCCAGCATTCAGAATCAGGAGAATTACCAAAGTGATTTAAAGAATGGAACACTCACTGAGAATTCATCATTCCTGATCAGTTACAGTCAGAGGTAACCTATAGTAGACAGGCAATTTTTGTATTTCAGGCAAAATATGCAAGACAGAACAAAAGAATACAGAAAGGAGCTGGAAGAAATGAAGCTGCGAGTCAAGAACAGACCATTCCTTTTCGAACAGGTCACCAAGATAAGTGGTGTTTCTGGGCAATAGGAGAAATTGTCTTTCATTTAAGACAGACATTAAGAAATCTAGTCTCAAATTAGTTCATGGATGAGAAGGTACAAACGGTCTCAGTCTCTGGGGTGCACTCAAAATAACACATGGAAAAGCCACCAAAGTATACTTTAAATTCCTTCCTATTTTTTTCCTTGAAAAAAACCATTCAGGCTTATTTCTAAGAGCTTGCCAGTTCCAAGTATATATTGCAATCACAGTATATGGTCTGATGAAAATCAAGGCCTTATCACACCAGAAATTAAATAAATACCTATTCTGCACCTGAATACCATAGACTACATTTTGGAGATGCAAAAATTTTTCTTAAAACCCTCTCCAGTTAAGCACTTTTTCTTTGTACCTCTACTGCTACAGAAGAACATTAATGATGATTATGTTGCTTTTATCACCTGTAGGCTTTGCAATCTGGGGCTGCACTCAGCACATCTCAACCATCACACAGTACCAGCTGCAAATCTCTATTGCACCTGAGGTGTAGATACAATCTGTACTGTATCTTTTTCCCTGGGTTTTCTCTTTCACTTTCATTTCTTTGCAGGAACTGCAGCTGGTTAGAGACAGTGACAATACATTGACAATATGCTGATTTAAAGTTTCTCAACAGAAAGTACCCTCCTAGATCAGGCTTTCTGTTCTGATAATGGAGGCAGAGAACACATGTGTGATAAATACTGGTAATATTTCCATGTACCAGATTGGTAAGAATTCACCGTTATCAATAGTGTTCACTTATGTTCATACTAGGTTTCTATCCTTCCATATGGAACACCTTAATCTTTAGGGACTGTCCCTCTGAAAAACCCTAATCTCAGACTACATTGATTTGCAAGGTTCATTTGGAAACAGTGAGAATATAGGACTCAAGATGCTTCTTTTTCAATTGACCTGATATGAAGTTATTTCACAGGCACTCTCCATTTATTTACTTCACTGTTGTTAGTTCTTACCACTTACAAGCAAATGTGCTTACAGAATTTCACATAACTTGGGTTTTGCACATGTTTTTGATTTGAGTGTCTGAGTCCTAACTCTGACAAGTATACCAGTCTGGTAAGACTGGAATGTGGTAGAAGAAGGAAGAAAAAAAAAGAACTGAAGCAGGAAAACATGAGCTCTGGCTTTGGGACATGTAAGACATTGTCCCAGTGTTCAGTTTCAGTACTGTACTGTATAGACTACAAAAATTTTGGACAGGAGGTTGTGTTGTCCTCTTGTCCCCATTAGGGGCATCAGATTTACGCTTCAAAACCAGTTGACTGTTATGGGGAATCCCCAGTTCTCTGCATTTACTGTTTAAGTTTTGATTTCACAGCATGATGCTCGTCAAGGAGCAGAGCGTCGCTACAGACGCACCCTGCAGCAGGTTGGCCTAAGCGAAGAATTTGTAAGGAAAAAAGGAAAAGATGCCACTGACTTGCTGGAAGAAGAATCTGATGTTCACAGGTAATAAAAACAATGCAGTACAGCTCTTTTGTCTGTGATTAAAAATATTTTCCTTGTTAATGAATGCATTCCAGTTTCTATAATCTAGCGTAGGAAAAACTAAACTTCACTGTTCTTATTAAGCATTGTGGCTTCTCTCTCTGAATTCCTGTGACTGCACCCTATTTCATATGCACGGGGCCAACCATTTCTGGTATTAGCCCATCGCTGTTTCTGCAGGGTGCCCAAGCCTCGGGGTGAAAAGGATGACTGTACTGAACAGCAAGGAGTACCTCAGGAGGAACTGAGCACAAAGGGAGTGGCAACATAAAAGCTTGCAGAAGAATCCATCAATCAATTCTTGACTTCTTTGGTTCAAGATTCTCCAGGTTAATCCTCAGGAACTTAATAGTTTAAGCTGGCACCTAAAAATTGCTGTGGGGTGAGATGGGAGAATTTAGTAAAGGGAAAAAACCAGCTGTTGTTTAGAGCCTGTCTTGTTCAGCCCAGCAAACCCTGCAGCCTCCCTTAGTCTTCTTTGGATAAAAGTAGATATAAAAGATTGAAGACGTGCATCCTCTACTGTCAGCTCCTTGCATTCATGCCACAGAAGCACACAGGAAAGGGAGAATGCCTTCTACTGTGCTAAACCTCTTTTTAGACATGTGTGGTAGAATGATTTCAAACAAGGTATTTCTACAAAAGCAAATATCGCGATTTGACCCATCTTGGGAGAAGACTCAAAGGGAAGTCTTCTCTGCTGTTAATTCTTCATTCACCCACTACCAGCTCGCCTTCTTCCCCCCATTAGTAAGAAGCAATAGTCTTCCTATATTAAAACATCTCCCATGTTTCATGAATTGAAAGTGTTTCAACATCTTACCAATTTAGGTCATTAATTTGGCCCAAAAAAACAACCAAAGTTATGAAGAGCGTTGTAATTAAACACTTTTAATGCATCACTTTGAATTATTGTTGTCCTAATTGTATGGTTACTGTGATATCAAAGATAGATTTTGGAGGAAAAAAGATTAGGTGTTGCCTGCCAGGACATTGCACTCAAATGCCTAGTGCACCTTGAAAGGGGTATTTCACACTTTAGTGATCCTTCTTTGCCTGACACTAATAATCATTTCAAAAATAAAAATCCTTGCCACCTGGAATGTTTTCTGAGAATTTTGCACTTTGACATTAAAATATTTTCAAATAAATAGGATGTTTCCGTATTGCTCAATTTTCCTTATCAGTCATCTTTTCCTCACTTACTTAAATACAAGATGTGTCTCTTTTTGTCACCTCAATCCTTTTTTCCTTACACTGTAACAACACAGCCTTATCATCAAGTCAGAAATACAGTACCTGTCAGACCTACCACATTAGACAAAGATATAAAACTGAAATAATGCATGATTAAAAATCATAACAAAGTACTAAATCCAAGGATTTGTGGCCCAGGGGTTTCACACTGCTACACTACAGACTGAATGCACCAAACTGCAACATCCTCATTAGTGACTCAGTCTCCACACTGAGAACAGGCTTCAGCTCCTTGGAGGGTTCCAGAAAGGCTGTTCCAGTGTACCAGTTCCTACACAGGTTTAATTGTGTAGGACATCCAGAGGCTGTTCTTTCTCTGGGTACCCCCTGGAAAAGAGCAGTGATGTAACCATTGTCACCGTGCCTTGCCACATTGAAAGAGGAAGGAAAGAAGATTACTTCCATGCTCTAAGTCTGTGGTTTAAAGCCTCTTTGTATGGATATATTTGGAGCAGTGGGACTGAAATTTTAATACATACATTTTAAAGGGTATTTACTAAAATTGGTTGCTGATTTCCATAATAATAGTTAATGGTGCTGAAAAAAGAAGTTTCCAAGTATGTGAAGTCAAAAGGGAAACCCTAAGAAAGGAGGAACAAAAGTTTAAATTATTATGCCATATCCTTTTAAAAAATACTAAGGTGACATGCATGAATATAATAACAAATAAATTAAAGCCTTCATATTGGTCCCTAAACTGAAATTGCAGAAATGCAATAAAGTAAAACATCAAACTAAGTAACTGAAACTCACATCTCTCTTGCTAAACAAAGTTTTGTTCTGAAAGGAGGATTACGTTTCTGTAATCCTAAAAGAGAGCTGTACTCTCCTAATATTTCTCAAAAATTGTATGGAAATAAAGAGTTTCAACTATGGTTCTGGATTTTTGCATTTTATGAAAATATTTGGTTATATTCAGTTACAAGATTTACAGCCTGTTCAGCTAACCTACAGAAATACTGTAGAAAAGAAGACATCTCACTGGAGTATCTCCCATCAATTGCTGAGATGGCAGCCAAGCTGCATCACTTTGATTCCCAGGTACCTGGTGGAGCTTCTGCAGGAACCTCCAGGTTACAATATCTGTACCAGCAGCAGCACTACCTTTCCATTCAGCTAGGGAGAAATATAAACTCTAGGCATTCCCTTTGCATAGAAGCTATTACAGATACACAGTACCTTAGCAAAACTCTGCATTCTCAGTAACACCAGTTGTGAAGGCTCTTTAAGTTAACAAAGTATTCAGAACACCATGTGGAAGACTCATTTAAAGAGCTTGATATACCAAAAACATTTTGGAGAAAAATGACTGGGAAAAGCAGGAACAGAACACAGCAAATATAACCAAATGATAACAAGTAGTACATTTATTTCATATAGTAAGTCAGCTTCTGACAGTGAGATGTATTAGAATATAGTCTCTGAAGGTAAAGGGTGGAAGGAAGGCCTGTTGCTCAAGATACTGAATATTTGAACAGTGCCTAGCACAATGAGGTCCTGGTCCTTAGCTGGGGCTCCTAGGTGCTCCAGCAAAACAAACACTTTAGGCTTTAGGAGATGGACTGCATAAGCAGTTTTGAAATGGCGTTCCACAACATGGGCTAAGTGACACCTAAGTAGACTTCACCTTTCAAACTCTGCAAGAGAGAAACTTGGTCCAGTAGATCTTCTCCAACTCCAGTTTTAGGATTCATCCACTATCTACCCACCCCTCTGTGCACAGTTAAAGCAATGTTCATTCATCCCACTGCAATGTGGTGAGCCTCAAGGTGGAATGATCGATCCCATCTCAGTCACCACATATAAGAGGGCGGAAAAAAGAGCAGCTGGTCTCACCCTCTTCTACTCCAATAATTGACTCAGTGTCTGGCAGGTGCAGAGACTCAACACCAAGGCTGGGCTGAGAGTTCATGGAGATGAGATTCTTACTATGCACTGTCGATTCTTCCAGCAAACTGCTGCCCATCAGTGACTCTATTGTGAAAAAAAAGGGTAAAAGAGAATTCCCATGATGCAATTACTGCAATATAAGATACAATCCCTGCCCCCCTTCAAGTCATACTGAATTCTTCCCTAGACACCTACTTTATCCATTCCTACTCTTTGGGCAGCCAGTGCTCCAATGGATGGAAAATACCATGTTTATTGTTTTGAACCTTACTATGGTGGGATCTTATGCAGGATTGGCTTTCTCTTTATAATAATTCACATTGTGTAAAAACCCACGCTGCTTGCAACAAGAAAACATAACCAAGGGAAAAAATCCATGTTAAAAAAACCCAACTAGATTCACATGGATTTTGAAAACAATAAACATATCTGCTCCTTGACCACCAAGGGGAAGGGTACAGTCCTTATCTCCAAGAGGAACAGACTTTTGTTTCTTACTGGCTTGTGGTCTCATATTATCAGGACAAACATCTTTTCTTTGACCATCCACTAATTGTTTTCCTGCACTTTTTCCCCAAAGTGAGTGTGCTCCCTTCTTTACCTGGCTGTTCTCGCTCCCTGCTGCCAGCTGTTCCAATTCGAGAGTGGTGTTTCCTCATATGCACATTTCTGCTACCACTCTGGGAAAATGTCTTCCCACAAATTTGGCACTGATGGGGCTTCACTCCTTGGAGTCAAAGGGGGAAAAATATCCCAAGAATTACCAAATTGGGAGAAGAGACTTCATCAACTAAAACACTAATAACAGTTTTGAAATGGCTGTTAATACCACTGGTGGTAATTTATCAGTAAAAACCAAATGAGACGTATTCCCATCTCCTGGAGGGCCATAAGCTTCTAGAACGGAAGAGGTTTAGATATCAGTAATGGCAGTTCTTGGATAACTCAAGTCTGAAGAGTAACAAAGTCTTCAAGTCAGATTGATGAGAGGTAACAAGTTATTTGAAATCATTTACTCATTGGTATGGAAATACTTGATGTCCCACATATAGAATAAAATGACCAGAGGCAAGCAAGCTGTCTCCTGCCATCACACAATGAATTGCAGCATCTGCTTTACATTACTGAGCACAGACTTGATGATGACCTGTCACTGTGAAAGGATTTTCATTGTACAGAGCAGCTCATCATTTTCACAATACAAGCATGCTGTCCATAATTCTTGGCTTAATGGCATGGAAGCCAAAGAGACAGGACAGAAAGAGCGTGGAGAACTCAATCCCAAATGTTATTACCTCAATAAAATCTCCTATTCCCCAAACATACCATTTTCATTGTGTGCTGATGATATTTACGACAGATCAATCAAAACAGAAGGCAGAAGCTTTGAAACACTTGTGAAATACATTTCCACCTAAACCTTTGTCCAATTACAAGTATGTAGTAGGAAAAAATACCAGAAAACTCTACCTATGGTAGAAACCCACTTGAAAGAGATTTCAGATTCAAATGGCTGTGGTTAATATATAGAGATGCTAGAGTCTCTCTTTTAAATAATCAAATGGCAGCTATGAAAAAGATATTAAACTTCATGATATTTTAGAAAAAAATTTTAGAATGTAATTTCAGTTTAAAAATAGATACAACCTAAAAAATTAAAGTGTACAGCCTACAGGCACTAGGAAAGGGAAGTCAAAAAACACTATGACCAGAAGTTCTGTAGAAACCAGATTTCCTTTTTCTTAAGGAAATCAAATCAAAGTCCTACAATAAAAGTCTTTTTTCAGACAGATCACAGAATGTCAGATGAAGACTCTTACCTGAGTGGACAACCAAATGTTTCCGAAGACTGGAGTATTCAGCAAAGGAGCGACCACATCCCTGTGCCTGACACAGAAAGGGTTTTTCCCCTACAAGGGAAAAGTAAGTTCTTAGATTTTGGGATCATAACTTAATCTGATTGCCCAAGTCCCTGAGAACAGCCTGGACATCTCTACTCTATTCTCCCATTTGGCCTTATGTATATCAGAGTTCCATGGAAATTGCACATCCTTCCTTAGTTTCCTAAGGCTTTTACAGCATTCTCTTCACCAGAGGAAACAGAGGCATTATTATAAAATATTCTTAGACCATCATTCATCAAAACTGAAGCCAGGGACCACTGTTTCTAGATAATCTTCCAACTATACAAATAATAATAGAATAATATAAAACTACTTGATCTATGATTTATCTTCTATTTGCAGTTCTCAACAACCAGCTCTCTGTTCCACACACTCACAGGGTCCTGCTCCCTTTCTGCCTCTCAGTGCCAAAAATCCCATTAAATGTATTTCCCTTCATATCAGATGCTATACCTTATTTCAGATCAGGCTGAAGTTGCCAAAATCCTGTGAGAGATGTGTCAGTCATTTATATCTATGTGAGGAAGAACTGTAATTCAAGGCACAAATTGTTCTCATGTTCTCATGGGCTGAAGTTTATATCCCAGCTATTTTGGATTTATTTATGAAAAATTGGAAGGTTACTACATTAATGCAGTGCAATAAAATTAATCTGTTTTGAACACTCTCTTAATAAAGCTAGACATAACTTTTGCCTGCAACATCCCACTAAATAACTCAATATACCATGTTTAACACTATGATTTCAAGTCTTTTAACTGGACCCTTGTACAAGAGTAATAGCAAGACCACAGGAGATTAAGCAAGCTATTTTAACAATTTATTGTACAACATATATGTAGTTCTTTCAGAGAAAACTTGTTTTTAAAGGTATTTCTGCTGTGACTTTGCCTTTAGAACTCTTCTCCCAACACCTCATTTATTAGCCTCTTATCTACAATAGCATTTGACAGCTGTAAGCAAAAAGGATCAACACAGCATGTTCCAATTGGTGTTACAAAGCTGAAATATGTAGCAGAGTCTCAAACACTGATTGTACTTTCAGGCTTGATATAAATCTTTAAAAGTTTGGAAAAACTACCATTGACCCAAATAACAGCACACAGATCCATCTATAAGACACCCTGGAGCTATTTACACCTGCAATTTGATAACACCTTTGGTCTGATCAAACTCTTAATTCCACATTATCCATTTGCAGTTTAAGAAGCTACTATTTACTCCCCCAGAAGCTACTACTCTGCTGGTTGCAGAATGCTCTCTTACCACGGAGGATTGTGCATGTATCAGCTGGGCCTATTAACTTAATCTGCACCTTGGCTGGGAGCTGTAAGTGCAAAAGAAAACTGCAAAAACTATGGCTGCTGTTACTACACATTCAAAATTTTATTATTGGGATACACAATTTTTAACTACATCCCAACATCTGCCCCCAAACCATGTGTTCCAGCTAGACTGCACATACTTTAAAATAGCAGTTTTTTCCCATGTGCATCGACACACCACATACCATACGGTCGTGTTTAAGGAAGGCAGAAGGCACAAACAGCTGCTGGCGACCCACATAATCTGTAATTTCATTTTACCAAGGAGACCTTGTTCTCGCACACTTGTCAAGGTTATTTTGAAATGTTAACCAACTGTAATACAATGCTTGCAAGGCCATCAAGGAATCTCTAACAATATTCCAAGAAGCCTAAACTGGGCCATTTGTTTGAGTGTTGCGATAACCCTGAGGCTTAAAAACTAAACAAACAAAATCACCAGATTATTCACTATGAACTTTGCAGGTCATTAATTAAATTGCTGGTCATTATTATATTGCTGGTCATTTCAACAGTAACTTTTGTGCCTCTCTCAAACAACTTTCTAGTACAAAAATACCTAAAGCACTTTGGCTGCTATACCAACTTCTAAAAATACTGACAAGGCAGGATCATATTCTCCAGAGCAGCCATCATAAACAAACCATGTATAAAATACAGCACTATGAAATAAAGGTTCTTATTTTATTTACTATAAAAGCTGAGCATGAATTGAGAGTGTACAGGCTCCAGCATACAGTAACATCCCAAATTAGCATTGGTGCAAACAGCAGTTTGCACACCACAATGCTGCCTTCTAATTAATGCTCTTTTCTACTTTTCTTTGCTACTATATTTTTGCTATTCATTCCACTGCACTCCTCATTTCCCTGTATGTCCCAAATGTAGTCATTCTACAAGCAGCATAGGTAACACAAGCTAGTCAGTCAGGCAGATGTCAGTACAGCTCCTACTATCTAAGCTATTAAGCCTTTCAGGAATTTTAAATAACCTCTTTACAAAACACAATTTCAGAAGTCATGTTCACTAACTATTCCCTTGGTAACAGTCTAGTTTCACATATCCCTCCCTTCATCACACTACTGGAAGGGAATCTTCAGAGCACGTGTCTGAGCAGAATATAGCATCACCACACGCCATTTGAAAGTTAAAGCCTGTGTGAAACTATATAGGATAGTAAAAGAGATTAGCACTTGATTTAGCTGACCTACAGATCGAGGTGAATTGACAGAAAAGGGACATTAATGGAGGGCAGAGGTAAACAACATAATACTTTCAATAGTTTGAGGACAGAGGAGGAAGTGGTTTATTCCTCAGGAAAGACCCCACCACAGCAGACCACAAATAGGTGAGGTCTAAAACACACCAGTGTGAATTCGTAGGTGGTTCTTCAGATTTCCAGCTGTTGTGAACTGTTTACCACAGCCCAGTTCTGTGCACACAAAGGGTTTTTCACCATTGTGAGTTCTCATGTGCACCTTCAGCCTCTGCAAGACGTAGAAACTTTTTCCACAGCCTTCTGCTGGGCAGGTGAAGGAGCGGTCGTTACTGCAAAGCAACAAAAAGCTGTTTCACTACCAGTTACTGCAATGCATTTTTTCATGAACATTTGACTTCTTTCTTTTATTAAATATGAGTACCTGTTAAAATACAAAAATTCTAAACCAAACATAACAAGGACCTGCAAAATTATCTAAATCTAATCCAAGTTTTTCAGCATAATTGACTTAAAGCACTCAACAGACCTAATATTTCTATGAATAATGCCAGGCTTTCACAGCTTCTTAATGTCAAAACCTAACATTATCTCAAACACAAAGTGCATTTTTCAAGGTCATAACAACAAATAGCTTCATTCTGCTCACCGGTGTGTTTTCAGATGATACTTGAAGTGAGCTGGCCATACAAATGTCCGATCACAGCCCTCAACTGTGCACTTCAGCTTTCTTTCCACACGAGATAAATGAGGAATGGGGCTTGAATCTTTTGGTTGCCCATCTCCTGTGCAAAGATGAACATTTTCCCCTGGAAAAAAAAAGCCCAGTGAAATCTAAAAAATATACAGATTATAATGTGTCAAATGTAATAGAAAAAACAGCATCATATATGATACAGGATTGTAAATCAGGTCTGTGTCTGGCTACTAACTGTTTAGGATGTCCTACATGCTGCTGCCTAGCCTATAGCAGGGATCAGACACAGATTTGCAAACCCTACCAGGCCCATAAACTATTTCCAACAAGCCATCTGGATCAGATCAGCTGCTACCAGATAAGGCTTATCACAAAAAGAATAGAAAGCCAGTGCACCAGAAATTGTAAAAATGGTCTCTATATCAATATCAAACAACCAATTTTAACTAGCAGTCAATTTCACCTATTAGCTAAGTTGCTTTTAAAAACACCTCAGCTAAAATAAGAGATATTGCATTTGCATGCAATTATTTATTAAAATAATTAAGTCTGAAGCATGTAACTAAATCCAACTATGAATTCTCCAGAAAACTGATCTCCAAACTCAGTGGAGCTAAAAAGAAAGTATAATTCACAGTACATATTAAAAATAGGCTCTTAAAAGTGAAAATGAAAGTTGAAAAACAAGCAGCTGCAGTCAGCAAGAAGATATTCTTTACATGTACTGGAGAACTAGTAGGCTACAATGAACAGATGGTTCCACCAGAGTTCATTCCCCAAGAAAAAATGAGAAGCCTATTTATAATAAAGAAAAAAGCATAATTGTTCTGTATAATCCTGTCACTGATGATTTGAAGATGTCATAACTGGTTCAAAGAAAGAGAGAATTAAAGAGAGGAAGAAACAATGTGAAACTAGGGGTCTTGTATGGAACATTCAAATTTGAGACACAATCTGTGGATCTCCTACCATTATTGCTTGCTTTGGCATTCTTTGCGAGCTGTGCCCGAGTGGCAGCAATTAAACTGTCATGGGCCAATTCCTGCACTCGTAGGAACCATGGGGTACTGCTGTCTGTGCTGTCATGGGAGAGAAAGTCATTGCCAGAATCTTCTGCTTCATCCTGAACAAACACCAAGTGCTCTGCGGGAGACCCCAGCCCTAGAAAAGAAGACAAATTTGTAAAACAATAATGCCACAGAGGGAAATGTCTTTTGTTTCTCAGAGATTAGTGTTCATAGCATGGATGAAATAGCTGCCCTGAAAAAGTCTCCACTGACCTCTACATTGTAGAAAGATGTTGATGACTAAATGCTGCTAAAATATCCAATAATGCCCAGCAAATTTCATTATCTTTCCTCTTCATAAGCAGCAGGGACAGAGTTGTACTTGTATCTCCTGCATTCTGCTGAGACATATCCAGCCAGATGACAAACAGAAGGAAAATTACCTGCTCTTGTTAGGTTGAGAAGAATGAATGAAGTGCTGTCGCTGGGCTGGAAGTCTTGCAATAAACTAGAAGTTTCTGGAGTTGACAGAAGTTCAGATGGTTTCTGTACGTTCTGTGCCCTTGTCTCCTCTCCATCAGGGTCTACATTTACCTGGAGACTTCTCAAGACAGCAGATGAAGAAACATCTTTGGAAGAATTAGTGTGACTTGGAGAAGCGAGATCTCTTTCATCATCTAATGAGGAAAGTGAAACTAGAGTAAATAAAAGTATAAATACACTGTGACTAAAGGACACCTATGAAATTATTTTTCTAAGAAAAAAACCCCAGAACTTGAGAGAGAAGGGAGGAGGAAGTTTCTAACTAGTTAGACTTCACTATTAAATGAGAAGATTCAGTCATTCTGCTGAAGTTGCTCCTCCACTCCTGGAATGTCTGATCAGCAGGAGACAGTGGCCAGTGGTGAAGTAAAGACAGCTGTGTGAAGGGCAGGGTCACAAAGATCTGCCACATAGATCTTACCTGGCAACATGAGTCTGTTGCATTCTGAGGTCTCAGTAACAGGAAGCAGAGAGAGACAGGTGATGTCTTTTGGTTCTGATTCCACCAGTCCTTGTCCCAGTGGAATAGAAGTATTTTGAACAAACTGAACCAGCAGCTGAAAAAACATACTGAAGATTAGGTCAAGAGCAGCACAAATCATTTTAAAAAGTACTAAATACAGTCAATCCAGTAGTCCCTACTGTCTTGTAGGAGACATTGAATATAATACCATGAATACATACAGATATAAATGGAAAGTTTTCAATTTATATTAATACAAGGAAAGAATTGTTTGTCATCTCTGAAATACCTACAAACTTCTCATTCGACATATAATAAACAGCTCCGGATCATTGCAAAGTAAGTCTAGTTAGGCTATATTTCTTTTTAATTAACATTTCACCACTTGATACTTTATTATGGTCTAACATTTCAAGGTAATGTTTTCCACAGCCTTTGGCAAAGGTATTTTTTAAAATCATTGTCTTTAAATACTTAATTGAAAGTTGGCCTTTTCTAAATTAAAAAAAAGCAATCAGAAGACTAGTTACAAAGATGTCTATCATATGGCTATTCAAAGGCAGATAACAATCAGAGAAACATGGTTGGGATGACAAAAGGAAGAACACAGACAGCCTTACCCATCCAAATCAACTACTCCTAAAACCATCAAAGATGGACAACCAACCCACCCACTAAGGGGATTAACAGAAGAAACCCTCTCCAAAATACTACATGAAACAAGGGGGACTATTGTATAAAGAGGTACAGGTCTTAAACTGAGATGCATTCCCTGGGGAGGAATTTGGGACTGGTCAAAAGATTTGGGGGGATTTGTACAGGACTCATTAGGCATTGTTTAGGGGAAAGGACAAAGGCAGGAAAAGGAGAAGATCAAGATGGATCAGGGCAGAACAAACATAAGAAAATGGAGAGGGAAGGATAAAAGGGGCCCATTGCACATAAGCAGGAAGTTGGTCAATTCAGTTGTCTGGCACAGCCTAAATCTTACACTCCATCCTGTCTTCTTATTAAACTCCATTCTTACCTGCATCCTGTGTGGTCCTGCTCTCTCCAGTGGCTCTCCAGTGGCACACACTAATTTCTAGTGCGTGTCATATGCTAATGAACCCCAAGCCAGCCTAGTTAGCAAGTGAAATGAGAAGTGTGGGGATAGATCCCAAAGAAATCCAGGAAGGTTTTCCTTAGACAGCAACCCTTGAACACAACCAGGTACTTTCTGCTGCCCATGCTTATAAGGATAAAGCTACAAGCACTCAGCCTGTGTTCATTTTGATTTAACAAAGGAAGTGCTGCTGGGAGTTAGGAGACAACACAGTCCAACTTTTGCAATGGACAGAACAAATTCCGTGAACTACACGAGCTTTTTTAAATATGCACTCAAATCCCTCCCCTGTATCACTCCCCTGGGTGTGTTACAACTGGCCCCCTTCCTTACACTTCAGAAGGACAGAAGGGGGCCAGTTGTAACACACCCAGACACATACTCCACATTTCAGAGAAAATACTGCTCAAACCCCACACTTGGGATCTATTTGTTTGCCTTTAAGTTCTGTCAAACAAATTAACTTATATACTCACATTCTCAGGGGTTTTTAAACACTTAATGAAGAAATATGGACAGTAACAATACACTAAAAAGTTAAACCTCAAGTTCCTTATCTCTAGGAAACTCCTTAACAAAAATCCTGCATTCTGCTGATTCTGCTGCTGTCTAGCAAACAACTGTATGTAGCAAACTTTATCTTTGGCATTCAGAAGGAAATTGTACAAGATAGTTATTCAAAAGCTACTACCCTCATTGTGACACATTTTAACATGCAGTCACAGAGAGCCCAGATGGTGGTGTGTGTGCAGTGAGATAGTTCATCAGTGTCAAAAGAAAAAGACTAAAAAATCCTGATGTGCCCATTGTATATTTGTGATTAAAACCCAACAGTCACAGATAATTTGATTCTTATTTTCTATGTTGTGATTGTCTTAATACTTCCTTTTCAGAACTATCTAATTCCAAATTATTCCTGTGGCAGACAGCAGTCTTTTGAGTCTCTCTTACATCAAGAGAAAGTCTGTTAAATCAAAGAAACTGTAAAGAAAACAAACAAAATTGTATTTTGTGTTCTGATTTCTCTATGTTCATTTCCTCTCACAAAAACACTAGAAATACTGATGCTTTCTCAAACACTTTTAATCAAAGAGCTGCTGCTGCTGCTGTAGGAACTCTGAAGCTTTAAGAGCCCTGACTGGTCTCCCTGGGACCTGCACCCACACTGTCTGCCTAGGGGCTCCTTTTAAGCTCAGCCTGGGCCAGTCATTCCCTTCCTGAATTGTGCTGTAGGTTTACCTGTCTCAAGCCCTGTCTACTGCATGAACCTCAGATTTTTACTGCATCTGTGTCTCCAGACCCATCTTCTACTGCTCCTGCTGGACTCTGAGTAGACCCTGGACTGGTTCACCAATTTGCCTTATCTAGGGCTGAGGGCTGTGGATTCCAGCACCTGTCTCTGCCTTCCATGCTCAGGTGCTGCAGTATTGTGCCCTGGTCTGTGAGGGCACTGCCTGGGCTGGGATCACCCTTGACTCCCTGCTCACCCTCCCTTAGGAGCAGGCTGTCATCACTGACAATTATGAAGGTACAAATTAAGTCCTGCAGTCATTCAGATGGCAATGTGCCATTTGAACTAGGCCACAAGCCAGATGGCAGTTTGAAAGCTTAGAATTGTTTCATCTTAGATATATTATCCAGAGGACCTAGCAAGAAGATGAATCTATTTTTATGTTGTCAAAAAAATAAGTAGGCAATAAGAGACAGTCACCCCCCCACCCCAGGGCCATGCATTCTAATTAAGGATTAAAAAATAGGAGAAAGAAGTAAAAAGAGAGTTAGGAATAATGCACAAGGCAAGCAGAAAAAAGAACTAGAGACTAAAAACTGTGAACACTAAGATAGATCTAAATTATTGGATTGTCTTTTATGCTGATGAGCCCTACTGCTTCTCACTCCACCATGAAACACCTGTTTTATGGACTTGCCTATGTTTATACAAAAAGACCTAAATGAAACTTGCCTCCTACAAGAAGAAAGCTTTGCTTCAAACTCTCCACTTCAACATAGCAAATTAAGCCACTAGAGAAAAGCAAAATGCAGCAACCACAAGCAGATGCTCAGAAGAAAGAAATTCCTTTTAATTTGGTTTGTAAAGTAATGACAAACTAGTACAGAGAATTATGAGGGCAAAAAAGCAGAAGGAAACAAACTGACATGAATCATGGCCATTATTAAAATGTGAAATAAAAAAACCTCAACCCTTCACATAAACTAAAGCAAACCAATCATCAACTCAAATAATTCAGACAAAATAAAAAGTTTCCATGTTAGTTTTATCTTGACAGATTTTTCCTAAACCTTCCTATTCAAAATCATTGAATACCTTTGTGGACAAACACAGCAACTGGAATACAGGAAAAAACTCATTACAAACATTGTGTCATGCTGTCTTAAGCTTCTTGCAATATGGTTTTTTCGCTGAAAGTAAATAGGAAATTATAAGGCTATCTGGTAATTGGCTATTCAGCACAGAAATCTAGGAACAGGACAGGTGATAAATTAAATGCACAGATACACAAACACTAACAAACTCTAGCAAACTGCAGATAACAGAGAGCAAAAATACCCAAAACTCCTGGGAAAGTGATGGATGGGCCAGTACAGGAATAACTTGAGTTTGACCTTGAAAAAATTCAACCAGAAACTTTGTAAGGAAGAGAAACAATGCTATCTTGGGTTACCAGAACCCATATCTCATTGGCAAGAGCAAACTTCCTATGGGATATGGGGGAAATTCTGGGACTGGGTAAAACATACCAAGGTATCTTGAGCGGAGACTGTGGGATTGTGAAAAACTTATGGATGTTTAGGGGAAGGACCAAAGGTAAGGAAATGAAGGGATCATAGGGGAGAAACAGCTACTGGGGACAGAAACAGGATTGGGGGTAATACTGGTTGACCACATTAGCAGGCTGCAGGATGCTGCTCTGCATCACCCCTGGAGTCTATCTCATCCTCTCTAATGCTTTCTGCTCTTAAATGGTTTCTGAGTACATTCACATTTGATTAAATTCACTTTGGCATAGCCTGTGAAATAGAGAAAAACACCATCTGGAAACCCAAGATCCTGGCCAGAGGTTGAATGAAAAAGCCCAAGGCCTGGAGATGGATACTGGAAGAACTCAAGGTTTGGCAGAGTGGACAGATGCAGGACCACAAGTATGCATGTCAGCCAAGGGAGGGCACATGTGATATGCTAGAAAATGTCAAGCCTTTTTACCTGATAAGTAGGGACAGGATTAGGCCATTTGTGGCCTTTCTTTTCCACGGGAATGCCATTTGTGTTGAGTGTGCTGGTAAAAGCCCTATCCTGCCACACAGCCATAATGTCCGTACTGTCTGTGTGTGCTCAGGCACATTTCTGCAGGTCAGGCCCAGGTGCACTTGGGTGTGCACCTGGGAACAGTCTGGTGGTCTCATGTCTGAAAGACCAGGAAGGCAGGAGCCTCCCAGATGATACAGTTTGACAGATGCCATAACCAAATAACATCTGGCATCACAAACAGTCCCCAAATGGGCTGTAAATATTCCTGAGATGCTGACTGTAGAATCCCTCCATAGGGAGGAGACTGATCCACTATGACCAAAGTGCTAGAATTTGTAAGCAAAGATAGGCCATCTTGAGACACCAGAATAGTTATAGTTAGGGAAACTGAATGTACAGAATATTAACAGATTACCAAAGGAACAATAACAGGCGTGAGGTGGCTTTATAGCTAAGACATCCCTTGGAATTTGAAACAAATTTTAATATTGCAAAAGGACATCCTTGACTCAAGAGATTGAAACTTTATGGGACAGAAGTGAATCACACAGAGAGAATCTATAATCCTTGGAGGGCAAAGTTCATATGATGATGTAATGATATAATGAATGATATTGATATAATGAATTTTATTTTTGCTCTGCCATATCACCTTCTTGAATATAACCTCCTTTAACTACTTCAGTTGAAATGCCACATAACTGAAAATTCTGTAAATAATACAGACAGTGAATGTATTAAAAATGTAAAGTATTTCTTGGCTCTGGTCACTAAGCAAATACTTGTTATCCCTGCTGGTCAATAAGAAATGGTTGGACAGGATTATGCCAAGGTCTATCACTGCAAACTATGCAGAATGCTTGTGTTACCAAGAGACTTAAATAATGTCCCTGACCTGAGACGGAAAAAAACCCCCACAACAAACAACAACCAAAAAACTGTGTAAAGAACCGAGAATCTGCACTAGAAATCCTTAACAACAACAACAAAAAAACAAAACAAAACCCAAAAAAACCCAAATCAAACCAACCAAACAAAACAAAACAAAAACAAAAAAAAAACCAAAACAAAAAGAAAACAAAACTAAAACCACAACCAACCAACCCAACAAAACAACCAAACCAGAAACAAATTATGATATGGCCACCTGGGATGGATTATCTTAAGTTTCTCCCATAATAGATGATTCAAAAGCCAAGAAGTGTCAGGCAGCTGCTTTGGATGAAGTAGGGATTGAAGGGAGGGACAGGGTAAGAAGGTTCTCCAGAACCCAGATCTATCCTCCCACTAGACAGCTGGAGAGCTAGACTAGATTCCCAGAGCAGCAGGGACCATGTCTTTAATCAAAGCCATTCCTGTTCTAAATTTAACCAGTGAACCACAACAAAATAAAGAGGTCAAAAGAAAATTTAGTGGAGGGGGAGGAGAAAGGAGGGGCTGGAGCCGAAGGGTGTGCAGGGCAGAAGGCTTGTTACCTAGAAACCAGGATGTCCTCCTCCCATACAGCCTCTGGGGAACTAATTACACCACAAGGGTCTCTCCTTGTGTGAGGAGGAGAGAAAGGAGAGGCTAAAATACCTCTCTTCATGCCCTTTTCAATAACTAATTCAATTTACAGAACAGAGTTGTAATTAATTTGATCATGCTGGGAGTTACCCCAAGAGCAGAAAGCACCCTGTACTGGACCAGTATGGTGGAGGTGACTGGAAATATGTGCAAGTGTGATAAATCACCTCGAAGGCTTAAAGCATGCAAAATGCAAATCTTAGCAGTTCCCTGAGGGATGATAGTTACATAGCTTTGGGGGCAGGGAGTCCAGAAGAAAAAGCAGATCCATCTGTTCATACAATTGTCTCCAAGCAACTTTGTAACTTCCTATGAAAGGAGGATTCACCTCTACTCAAGCATTAAATATGTAATGGTATGTTGGTGGCTTCTTTAGGAATAAAATCAGTAGCAAAGAAGTCTATGCAATAGAGACAGTGCTTCTATTGTTATCATCTAGATGTCACGGAAATACAGCTAGCTCTTAATATATTTCTCACATGGTAGGGTATATGAAAAAACATCTGTGGCTATAAGAATTGTGGTGCCATGGCTCACTAGAGAATATAAAATCATTATTTATTTTCAGAGACATTTGAACTGCTATTTGGGAAAAGTGTAAAAAGGGGATCTACCAGTTTCACATCAAAGCAATATTAAATAGTACTAACTTAACACCCAAGTTTCATAATCAGGACTAAAAAAAAAGGGTGTGTATACATGGAAATAAATCAAAGTTTTACTATAAAATAGCCTTGATCAGTATTGAGAAATATGGTTTAGAAGACAGCATCTACAGAAAGGATACCCTCTGCAACAACCACTGTAACTTTTTTTATTTACCAGGCCTGTTTCTTCTGGAGCATAAACAGCCAACTCTTATTATGGGCTTGCTGGGAAGGAAATGCAACTCTGCCATGAGGAAATAGGACTATTATGTAAACAAGCCTAATTAACAAATACCTTACTCAAGTCAAGAAAAGACAAGGCCCAGTTACAGCTCCTATTTGAGGAATGAGCAACGAGCATTCCAGCTGTCCTGGTCCTCGGCTGTCCGAAATAACCTAAGGGAAACCATCCATTCACAGACAAAAGTAACAAAGTCCTCCCACCTTACAGTTCAGAACTCAGAAGAAAATTGACAGAATGTATGAGATATCAGTGACAAGACAAGAGAGAGGAACTCTTTGCAGATCATGCTGAGACTACTCAGAGCTGCTAGGAATTTGCAGCTACTTTTCCTGAACAGTGTGATTGGAAGGGCTTTGGCTGCTCTGTTAAGAAACAAATGCCTTAATATATCACATGAGCTGTAATGAATTACCAGCATGTAATCATCATTCTTTTTAGAGTACCAGTTTAAGATACATGCTGTATTGCTCAAAGGGATAAAAACGCAAGACTTTTGTTGAGAAGACTCAACAAAAACCATTCAATTAAGTCTTGCAAACTTCCTCAAAAGGTATTTCATAGCTGTACCATGTCCTCTCCTCTAGGACTTTAGCCATCTGCAGAGGTAAAGCTGAGAACGAGGAAAAGCAAGAATACCAAGTGATACAACCCCTGCATCTTTAAGTGGGGATCTCTAATGCACAGAGAGCTAGCTAATGGCTATTCAACCTGAAAAAAGGGCAAGAAATAGGAGAGGCAGGAGGTGGTGGTGATGGTGGTGTTGAATGTAACAAATTGGAAACACTTGTATCGAGCACGTTACAGGTAAGAGTAACAAAACCCAGAACTCCTCAGCAACTGATTAGTGAGACACTGCTAGAGCGACATCTTGTAAAGGCTCACCAGAAATTTTAACTGGTAAGAAAAAAAGCTATTGTGGCTTATCAGAATGGGTCTCATATGAGAGACCAAACTTACTATCCAATACAACAAAGACAGCAGGATGTGTTAAGCTTATTATGCTATGTTTAGGGGGAGGATCAAAAGAGGAATCAAGGTAGATAAATGAAGAACCAGGGGTAGGGGGGAGAGAAGAGACTCCAAGCATCTGTTTGCTGGCTGCTAGTCAGTACACTGCCGTGCCTGATCACTGCAGTCCCTCCTATCTAATTACCAAAGACATTCCTAAATATTCTACCACAAGCTAGTCCACTGCTAGTGAGCTTCCAGTTGACTAATGCAAGTGGGAGGCTACCACAGTCTGGAAAAAAACCAAAAAATATTCCAGCCAGAAACTGGCTTAAAAGCCCTGGCTCTGGGCAGAAGGACTGTAGGCCTGGCAGAGATGTGAATGTGAGTATGCACAAGAGTCGAGTGATGAGGGTACAGCTATCCCACCAGCAAACCATGGCTGTTCATGCTTTCCCTGTGCATGTGATAATGTTCATGCTTTACCTGTTTGTGGCCAGCTGTGCATGCACTAATGTCCCTGCAATTCATGCCCAGCTGAACCTGGAACAGTCCAGCAGCCTCACACTAAGCAACCGGGATCCCCTGTGTGCTGCTGCCTACCACTTCTGCCAACTGGTGAATGGCAACAGGAGTACTCTGAAGAACAGGACTAGCTGATGCTGATAGAATAATTCAGATTGTCCAAAACCAAGTAAACTCAATTTGGTTTGAGGGAAAGAAATAGTCAATTTGTTAATTTATTTTATTCTCATAACAAATGAATGCTGTAATAGTGGAAAAAATGTAACCTGAGAACAGGCAACAATATTGGCTGATACTTGAAAGGAGGTGAAAAAAACTTGCAATATTTTCTAATTTTTTACCATTCAAATCAAACCATGGAAGCATTAGAAGATGTCACTGAAAACACTTGGAAAATTAGTATGTAAGCAGCAATCTGATTAAACTCATTGACTCTAAGTGTTGCCCGTAAATGTTCCTGGGAACCAAACTCAGTTCATAATTGCTCACCTCAGGTTTGGATTCTAACTCATCCGATAACATTGATTCAAATGTCCAACTCCTGCAGCTGTTCTCAGCAAGGCACAGATTTTTTTTTTTTTAGTTTTTTTTTTAGTTCAGAGAGAACAACACTCCCTGCTTATTTTCATATTTTCCTAAGTGCAAACCAGTGTGGTGGTCCTTCTGCAAGAAGCTCTGCTGCGGAAATAATTAATTTAACCTAAAACAACAAAAAAGGAAACATAAAGAAAGAGGAACTGAAAAACAAGAGCAAAGCAAAAAGAAGTGAACATGTGTTGATGCAACTGTAAATTATACTTTGAGGTATTGGTAAAACTCATTAACTGAGGTTCCTGGATTTCTAATTTCACTAAATCAAGAAAATAGCCTTTAAAAATTAATTTCAAGATGTTATTTACCACATTTTCTTTGCAATCACTAATTTTTAATGGATAATTGCCTTGTTTGTTCTAGAAACTTATGGGATCAACTGCAAATCACATAAAGTATGCAAGATATTAGGAAGCTGAATTCCCAGTCCACAACAAAGTGGAATTATCCAAATTATTGATAAAAGGGAGCCATATACAAACAACCTGTCAGTAGGAAACATCAGTTCTTCCTGTCAGTCGAGATATTTCACAGAATCAGAAATTTAATTTCTTGATGAGCCCAGATAAACAGAACTCATTTCACAAATACCCATATGATGCTTGTGCTAAAAGGGGAACATAAGAACAAGTTTTTCTTGCCTGCCGGGAAAACACTCAGACACTGCTGATGGGAGAAAAATGTGAACTACAAACAGTTTTTTCCTCTTTCCAACACAACTACCAGTCTATCGACTATGATAAAAAGTAACGAGAACACTGGACCAGCTAAAAAGAGAACCTAAAAGCCTTCCTCTCACACTCCTGACAGCAGCACTGCAGCACGGAGCTTCACTTGCCGCGGAGGGACAAGACACCGCACACAGCGAGCGAGCGAGCGGGCGCAGACTAACTCAGCCCTGCCCTGGCAGCGGGCCCG
>NW_005054301.1:6674039-6677309 GCF_000277835.1 Geospiza fortis
GGGGTCGGCAAGTCCCGCAGGAGCCGGACCACCCCCAGCACCCGCCTTACCGGCATCTCCGCCGCCCGGACGTGACGAGCCCCGGCCGGAAACACCGCGCGGGCTCGGGGCGAGCGCGGGGCGGGGCGACGCTGCCGCCGGCTGCTCCCATCGCCCCGAAAAGAGACGGGAACAGCTCGGTGCCTGGGCTTTCCCCGGGTACCTCGGGATCGTTACCAGGACCGCAGTCTGTAGCTGCAGCCTGGTTCCTCTTCGAGTAAAACTTTTCTATATGGATTGCTACTGTACAGGTAAACATCATGCCGGCACCGTATGGAAACCTTCAATCTGCTGAGCTCCTTTTTTCCACATAAATCAATACGGAAGACGCATTATCCCAAGTTGTTACAGCACACGTGGAAACACCGGTTTCCTACTAATACTTTGTTTCTGTTTAGGCTTTGCTCTGACTTGCTGCTCTGTCTCTTCTTGCTAGTGATGAAAAACCCCAGGAGTTCACTGTAGCTCACAAAAATATATACCAAGTTAGTAATTCCAGAGATGTACATGTCTTTGCAATGTACCTAAAAAAACAATAAAAGACTGAGTAATTTAAGAAACTTGCACTTTGGTTTTAGCTCATTATCTGTATGTGACCAGAACAGAGAATCTGAAGAAGTTGGCAGCCTCTGGTCCTGACATTAGCAGCTGAATCAGAGACCTTCAGGCCCTGTAAACTTTAACTCAGTTATGGCTAACCCGTAGCTTTGGAGCCATGTGTGACTCCTGACTCCTGTGCCAGCACAGCTGCTCGTGGCACACTCCTGGTGCTGGTGCTGATAGGCAGTGAAAACCCTCCGCTATGGAAGTAACCCAACAGCAGCTGTCAAGGCTGGCAAAATCAGGTTTCCTGAGGCTCCCTCAGAGCACTGCCTCTTCTGATCCACGGTGGACTGTGAAAAAAAAACCTGTGGTCACTTCTTGGTAAATGGCTGTCATCTCTTGCCTTGAACTACTTTGGAATGGCTTCTTTTTTCCAGTCCCTCCAAGATGTGCAATATGGCTTCACTGCATTTCAGAACATTTGAAAATTTGATTTGCAGCATAAAGATTCACAGTCATCTCCCTCAGTTTTAAATGTGCAGTGAGTGGCTTAATGGAGAGTCATACTGACAGCCTAGTGCTTCAGCAAAAAGACTATTGACATCAGCTACCTGCTGGAGACACCTGGTAACTCCATAAATTCTGCAAGCAAGTTTGATGCATGTCTTTTTCTGAGGTAATTATCCCATCAGCTTGCAGGCATTGCATTAATACTAAGAAAAGCCTGCACTGTGAAATCAATTTTCAGTCAAGCTGAAGCACATTTCTGTTGTACAAGGCAGGGAAAAGTGATTCAACACCCAGAATCAACAGCCTCAGAGACTGGGCTGCCTCAGTGCCATACTGGCCCTGCAGATGGATTCTACCAGGGAACCTAGAAAGTCTGGCATTTTTCGTATTGGACCACTCAGCCACAGTTGTGGTGGCCTGAAGCTTTAGACAGAGCTTACAAAACTGAAAGTAATAGCTTCTGAAACTAAATTTTTTTAAGACAATCCCAAAAAGCTGGAGCTCATTAAATGGCCATGCAGCAGTAACAGTAAAAGACCACTTCACTGTACCTTGGAAATATATTGAGGAATATATTCAGTGCAGGTAGCTTGGTTTGCACTGCAGTGTAAGCTGCAGATTGAGCTCTCTGGATGGCTGGAGTCCAAGGCAAGAGGCTGTGAACTGCCAACCCTTTGACAAGCTCAGGGACCTGTGGCCCAACCAGGTGATCAGACACTCAGAGAGCCAAGGACCCCCAAATGGTCCCATGCTTAGACTGTGAGGGTAAAAAAATCAGGATTTCCTTGTTCAGGATCCCAGCTCAAGCTGTGTAGTTATTTCACCAAGATTTAATTATTTTAAGGTCTGGGACCGGTGAAACTCTGCTGTGGGAAACCTGGCTTTGAGATGGTAAGGAAACCTTGTCTGACTCTGTGAGTATGGGGGTGTGTGGGGAGTCAGGCTCACTGAGGCTGCCCACTGGGAAGGGATTTTGGTCCCAGCTTGGGTGGGTGAGAGTGTGACTGCCAGAGTAGCTCCTGGGTGGTCAGACAGGAAAGTTTCCCTAACTCAGTATGCCATTTTTTTACTGATCCAGCACAATCCAACAAAGGTAACAATAAATGCAGAACTACAAACTTCATAAACCAACTTTTCTTGATGCTACTTTGGTAATCCAAAGGAACTGAATCATAAAGCTTGATGCTGTTTTACATTAAGATACTCAGTAATCTTGGAAGTCCTTTGACTCATCACCAGCTCAACAATGGGGAGTCGCTGAGTAGATATTAAAATATGGAGACATGTAGGCGCATAAATTCCTTTCATTTGCATCCTTCTAGGCCAGATGAGTTTGGCTGCTGCAGAACTTGCATCTTGACTGCCTGGGGAATTTTGGTGGAATCCACAGTGGGAGTAGCACAGCACTTACCTGAGTTGTTTATGCTGGTTCAAATCACTTGTGCAGGTGTGTGAAGCAGCACCGGTCCCTGATGAGCGAACTGGCTGGGAATTTCCTATAGTTTTACTTTCATAGCAACATCTGCCTCTACAGGCTCCTTCTCTCCAATCAAGGGGAAATGGAAGACACATTTCCCCCAGGACCAGATTCAAGAAAAGATAAGTGATGCTGTTTTTTCACCCCTGCTGTGAGACAGCAGAAACGGCTAGCCATGGAGCAAAGGGAGAGAGCTGGTTTAATTTGGTTGCTAATGAATCTGGTTATAATGTGTGCATACTCCGTAGGCAGAGGAGTCTAGATTTCATTTCTATTAGCACATCTTTTATTATTTTGTGTGTACATATCTGAACACTCAGATATAAAGTTGTTAAAGAAACTGTGTCCATTATTCTCAGATACTGGCAGTACTCAATTTTATTTCGATAAATTGTTTTTTAATTATAAAAATGTATGCAATTATCAGCACTTTGTTGTTCAGCCTTTACAGCATCAGCATGTAACAGACTTTTAAATTCTCTCAAAAGTCTGCATGCACAGAAGTCACCCTCACACACCTACAGCGGATGTTGGCACGAGTGTTATAAAAGCGCGTGAGATTTAAGAAACTGAGAGTGCTAAGATTTGGAGCATTTTCTCCTCTATAGCCTCAGGCTCGCACCCGGTTCTGTCACATGTCGGACTCTGCCGCGCTCCACCTTTCCTGCGTAGTCAGCGCGTTTCCCGCGGCAGCAGCAGGA
>NW_005054301.1:6678403-6681394 GCF_000277835.1 Geospiza fortis
CGGAAACGATGCCCGAGCCGGCGGCGGCCGGTTCGTGCTGGGGCTGCGCTCGGAGCTGCTCTGTGTGTTTGTGAGAGAGTCTGCGAGTTGGGCAGGAACGGGGGCGCGCCGCTTCAAACTACCTAATTTTTATCGTATAATGTAGCTTGAGGAGGAATACAGACGCTCAGACGTCGAGTCGGCGTGCGGCTGGTCGATACGCAAAACAAATACAGCTGCAGTAATAAGTTCTTCGTCTTTTGGGGGGAAGCGGGGAATGCAGCTCGAACGGAGCAAGTGAGCGCCAGGAGTCTGAATTTACTGCATAACAAGACAGCTTTCTCACTTAAAATAAGCCTTATTACGGACAGAGTTTAGACGTTGTGTATGCTTGCAAAAAAGTATGAGAAACTAGTAAGGGGGAGTTAAAATTACAGCTCTTGCGCGCTGCATTACTGCCTCAATAAAATACCTTCTCCTTTCCAGCTGTGAGGTCTTTCGCTGTAGAAAAGCTGAGCTTTCATGTCACCTCTCGTTTTAACTGCCTGTCTGAGGTTTGAGGAGGTTTTATGCTCTTTTGTTTATTGAAAAATATGTACACGTGTAGGACTTTCTTGGCCCAATTGAATTTAAATGATAGAAATATTTTCGTGTGGCTTGTAGTTGTGTTTTTCACACTCTTACTTTGGCAGGTTAGCTAATTTCCTCAGCTTTGAGGTCTTTAAAATACTTGCATTCTCTTCACTGTGTGGGGGTGTGATAGAGATAATAAGATGATAATAAGATATCCTAATGTATGGCCTCTAGTCAGCATGTCAGACAGGAAAGCAAGGATATTACAGTTAGGTTATGATGAGTTTGGAAAGCCATGTAGGTTTCAGGATAAGAAATAGTTAATATTATTTCTCTTCTCTGCGCATATAGCTTCACCTATCGAGGGAAGAAAAAAAGCTTCAAGTGTTTCAGGGCATCTTTAAGATGAATTAAACCTTGTGGATGGCCTTTAGAAAACTAACTGCAACTGAGTCATGATCTTGTTACCGCCCCCTTTGATTCCAGAGGTATGAGAGAGTAGCTTGAGGCCTTCCTTGTGTCTTTATTTTGAATTGAAGCAAGAGAACTTTAAATGCAGTTCCTCGTTGGTTTGAGATGAATGCAAATGTGGTGTGTGAAGTCTCGCTTTCAGTTCCTCTGCTCTGTTGCCCCCAGCAGGTACTTCCTGTGGTGCAGCTGCGATGGCTGAGCGTTACAGACCTCACTTCAGAAAACAGCTCGTTAGTCCAGCTCACCTTTATCTTATTTCTTGCCCTGTGAATCCTTGATGTGTGAATCGTGATCGTCGGTCTTGATTGGTCTTCTCTTGCATTTCAGGAGCTTTCACTTAACTGTTAAATCTGCGGGAAATCCAGCTAGTATTATAAGGGGAAAAAATGTTGATGTGATTGTGGTGATTGTCTGATCTGAGGCAGATATCATGACATGGCCTTGGAATTTTAAAATAAGTGGTATCTATAGGAGCTGTTGCATGTGGGTGTTGTTAGAAAACTAAGTTGTTTCTTTTTTTCCTCACTGAAGTTCGAGGCTGTCAAAATTAACTGCGATGTGAGAAGGCTTTTGATACACTTTTTCTTCTGAAAAATTCTCCGTGGCCTTGTCTGAAATCTGTACAAGGATACTTGCTTTCTGAAGTTCATTTTACAGATTCTGTATGCACAGTGGGACTCTGGACTGCAGTAAAACACTGTGCAGAAGTAGTTGTTTCTCCAGTGCCTGTTCTCTGGTAGATTAGTATCATTTTGGTGGTAAAACAGAGAAGAAAAGTTACCGACTTCGATAGGATTTTGCATTGCCGTACTCTATTGCTGTCTCTAAATTTATATGCTGCTCTTTTGGCTTGAAATGAATGATGCATGAGTGGGGAACACAGGGTACCCGATTATTACAGCAGGCTTTTTTTAATGAGCATTTAAAAAAGTGGGGGAAGAGTTGGCATAATTTACATTAAATACTTGACCTTTTTTCAGTTTTACTTTCAGAATAGATTCATTTTTTTTCCTTGAACAGACTAGGTTTTTAGTTTATTTTGATGTTTGAGGTTTTTTTCCTTGCAAAGTAACTACCTATAAATTATTAGTTCTTAGGTAGAACGCTATGTTTTAGTTCTTTAAGTAGATTTTTGAGATTGAAAAGAGGTGAGGAGGAGTATTAACACGTGCCAAATTGCTGCTTAGTTCTTACTGCGACCACCTAATGTCTAAACCAGAGACCTTGTCACCTGCTTGATGCTTAATTTTGTCTAAGGAGGGTCTGCAGTCCGTAATTAATTTTTCTGCTTCTCTTTATTTGTCTGTAACTCAAGGGCTATTAATAATTCCTTCTTGTTTTCACTGTATTTCACTGTATGCAAGATAGCAATTGTAATTTCCAAAATAATGTAAATGGAAATTTTTAACTTTTTCAGTGGCTGAATCACTGTAAATGCATTCCTTTTGGAATTAAGTTTAGAACAGGGCAGTCTTTCATAACTCCTGTCAGCCCTTATGATAGCTTTTTGGCAGATAAGTTCAAAAAATGTTCCATTTTACACTTCAGAGCTGAAAAGGAAGAAATCTGCCTTTGTGGTGCTGTTTCTTAACTGTGTAGTGTTGTTTTGGAGTTTTAAATTTATTATTAAGCAATGCAGTAGCAACCTTCCTCCTTGCAAGAAAAATCATGTATTTTAAATGGCTACAGATTTCCTTGAGGATTTACAAAACTGCAGGACCTAAGAAAAGTAATTACTAAAAGTAATGAAATTTCTAAATGCTCTCTTGGCTAGAGGAGAATGATGTATTTGCTACTAAGAGCATTTTCTGTACAACATGAAATTGCTAGTTTCTAAGCAAATCTGTGTGTTAAGTCTCTAGAAAAATATTTTGGAGTGACCTTTGCTAGTTCTGATGGAATTAAGGAAATAACAACTTGTCTGCAATTTGTTTTAAAAACAACTGAAATTTTTTGACAAATATTCCT
>NW_005054301.1:6681448-6726794 GCF_000277835.1 Geospiza fortis
CTGCCAAAAAGGTATGTTCAAGGTCTGTCTCATATTTGAAGCAGAGGTCAAGTTGTTTCGTGGGTGGCAGCATATGAAGTAATAGGATTGGGACCTTCATGAGCTCTAAGAATCTATCATTTATTTAATGAAAAGGTACTAAAATAGCATTTATAGTGATCTGTAACTTTTCCATAAGCTTTTATGTTTATGATAGCAAATGTGGCAAAATAGCAAACCTTATAACTGTTTAAAAGCTGATGTTCTACTTACTACTGAGAAAAAGGGTGTGGGTGGGCATGGTGTTTCTTAAGTCCTCATGATCTGCACCTTCTTGAACTGATCTTTCAAAACTGAGTTCTACAAGGCAGGGTGGGAGTGTGACAAACTTTCTGTTTGCACTTACATGCGTACAACAGCTAATAAGCACCTTGTGATCATTCAGTAGGAAAATCCTGTTCTTTTATGTAACTCTAAGATACCAAAGTATTGTCTCCTCTACTCCTCCTTCCTTGCTTACAAAGGAAGGTAGGAAGGTAATGACATGCACACACACACCCCTCTTTTCCTCTGCAGCATGTTAAATTGTATGACTCGTTTGATCTTTGCTATGGAGACAAAAATGCAGATTACTATAAAGCTGTGGTGTCTTGCTGAAGTATGTTATCTCTTGGAGTTACCAAAAATTGGTGAATTGCTCAAAGCAGTAGGCTGCATCTGGTTTTGATGTTTTCTAATGACTGTTTTTTATTGGTCTAAACAGGCAGCTGAAACTGGCAGAAACTAGTGTAGTAATACAATATGTGCCTTACCACTTTGTTCGCCTTGAATGTAAGCAAGGACATTTTGTGCTTTTTTTAAATTGGGTATTAAAAAAGACCGACCAAAGCTGAAGATGGAGCCTAGTAAGAAGCTTTTTGTTTCTAGTGTGCTATTTGAGCTAGCGGAAAATAAATGGTTTAGAAATCCTTCCAAAACACAAGTTTTACCCCCAGCTGTATGTATGGATACTACACAGGATTAAGATACCATTATGACTTTTAGCAAAAGATAAGTAACTTTTAAATAATTTTCTTTGAATAGCAATCACTTTATGGACTCTGTGAAGATGAGCAGTGAACTGAATGTCATGGAGTTGTATGAAACTGCAAATAGTAGCAAAAATCTAACATTGTGTTGAACTGTGATCACATTTGTAGATGGTAATAACGCGCTGTGAATGGAAAAATAATTGGATATTGTCATTGGTTAGGTTTTCGGGCAGAGAACTTTTCCATTTGTCTCTGTACTGCATGAAATGGCAGTCAAAAAGATGAAGTAAAAATGTGTGGGGTGCTAGTAATTAGTGTTCCATGTGTCCTGTGCTTTGGTGGTCCTCTTAATGCCTGCCTATGTCCCACTGTAGCATTGGCTGGTGGTGTGGGTGGCACAAACCGAGACCTGTGTTTGATGTGAATATGGAGGTGATTCAGAACCGTTCTTGAGAGTGCATTTTGGCTCTTGACTCTCATAAATAAGTCACCAAGATCAAAGATAAAGGTTACTTATAGCATTGGCTGTGAACACTACTTTTCAAACCTGGTGGAGGTTTCTGCTACTTCCCTGTCATACCAGATTATCTTTTACAGCTTTTGAGGAAAAAAGAGGCCAAAATACTCTCACGTTTGGTGTGCCAGTGTTTTAGGTTTCCCTGCCAAACTTATTCTTTAGTATGGTCAGGCAGTGTCTTAGTGAGATATGTAGAATAGTGATCATATTTTAAGGCTTAGTTTATTTTGGTGTATCATCAGTACAATAGGCCTGTATTTAAAATACAAAATATTAAATGTTTGGAATTTCAGACACAATTGTAAATTCTAGGTATTTGACTCCAGTATTTGTCAGACTTTATATGAAGCTTGTGGATCTCGCTGTTAAGTTGTTGTTCTCCTAGAGAAAAAAAGTAGCAGGTGCAACAGTGGATAGATTTCAGGCAATCAGTGTGCTGTTTTTGAATACAGGAACTTCACAACAGGTAAATTATGATTTATGGTAGATAACAATTATAGACTGCAACTCATACCTACTAAAAAATGTAAAACTTGGTTACTTAATCCTTTTTTGCCCCCATCTTCTCTTGGTAGAATATCAGGTTGTACTGTAGAGGTAGTGAACTGTACCAGAGCTTCCCTATGCTTTGAGCATGGTAATCATATTGCATTTTCCTCAAGGCTGATTTGAAATACTAATATATGCTTTGTGAGCCAGAAGAAATAAGGATTTATGGTAACTCATGTAATTGTGAGCTACAGGTTAATTGGCATCTACTGTTTAGGATTAATTTAATTTATGTGTCCATTCGTGGTGAAACTGGAGTTTCTGCCTTGTTAATTTTCAATTGCAGACTAGTCCTTGCATGTTAGGAGTAAATCTAATTTAAAGGCTATATAAATAAAAGAAATGTTGACCCAAAACTTAGTCAGCTACAAAAATAATAATAGTAAATGCTACACAGCTACTTTAAAACTGCAGTCATTTGCATACCTCTTTCTTGATCTGTTTTAGGAATAGAAAATATGCAAGTCAGCAAACTGAACTAGGGAAAGGAAAAGTGACTGTCTAGTGCACTGTGTCATGTTCAGCATCAACTCAGAGGTTCTTTCACTTCTTTTTAGGTAACCCTTCTAAAGGTTAAAATCATATGTCGTGGTGGACCACTATCCCTTACTGATGGGGAGTATTAGAAAAGCTTCCCCTACTTTGATATAACAGAAATTAGACATTTGATTAGGGTGTGGAGAGCTTTTGCTTTTCCTGTCTCAGGTTTATGATGCTTTGATTGAGGCAGGTTTGGACTCCCATTTGTAACCCAGCTGATGTAAGTGCTCAGGCAGGGTTGTTTGTGATTGTATTCTACTTGGGCATTAAATGCAGTGTTAAATGTTGAAAGGAATAAGTATTTGATGTTTTCATTGTGACACTTAACACACATTTTCCAAGGATTAAAAATTGTATGAAACCACTCCTGAGTTTTCTTTGCAGTGCTACAGGCTTGCTGAAAATACTCCAGTGCTGACTGAAAAGCAGTATTTGCTCTTACAGCTGGTTTCAGCAGTTTGTGTAGTCCTCTTCCCCTTTATACTTCAGTCTCATATGCTGTAGTTCCATATGTGCCTGCATTCCAGGACAGTGTTTCCCACCACAGGCTATGTGTTCCATGTAATGGTGGGGTTTATTGCCTGCATTTGTCTTTTCCAGAATTATTTCCCATGCCATTTTAGTTTTGTGTACAGATTCCTTTTTGTTTTGTTGTTTCCTAGGAACCTCCAGAAGTTAAGTCTCTTTGGGGATATAAGCATTCTGCAGCAACATGGAACCATATCAAATACCTACCTTGGAAAGGTTGATCCTGATGGCAAGAAGATTAAGCAGTAAGTTATATTTGTAAATTATCAAATACAGGATAATAATAATAACAAAAATAATAAAAATAGATGACAGAACTTTCAGAAGTTCCTGAAATATGTGACTGAGAAGCTTTAAGTTTTTTACCAGGGTGAAAATATAAGTTCGTGTTCCTGCTATTTACATGAAGTAGTCTGGTTTTTTGGCTGTTGTATTTTTGTTGGTTTTTTTCCCCTCCATTCTCAGTAGGATGAGAATCCTTTCTTTCCTCTTTTCATTGTGTTCTAGAAATTATTATATTAATGCCACAAAAGGGGAGGAGGGGTGAAGAGTTATTACCAGCACCTCTTACTATTGCTGTACATGAAAAAAATTAGAAAAGGAAGTAATCTGTTGTATTTCACAAGAGCTAAAAACATATTTGTGTTTATGTTCTCTTTCAAGTTTTCTCAAAACTTGAGAGAGAAATAGAGAAACTGTTGAAACACGGAACTGCTACAACTTATTTCAAATTGCATCTGAAAACTAGGTTATGTATTTGCAGAATTCCTGAAAGATCACAGCTCTCAGTGTGCTTGTATAGTTCAGAGGTATATTTTAGCTTGCCATTATTACATTACAGGACAAACCTTGAATGCTTATAATCCAAATAAGTTATTTGTTCTTCTTTGGAAAAGGTTAAATACACTATAAACAGCTACTGACTTCTGGAATAAATTACCACAGAGAGAGTGATGCTGACTAACTATTTTAGCAGTACTGCTAAAACTTCTGATACAATAAAACCTGAATACCATAATTTTAATTTATGTCAATTTAAACATCATTCACCCAGTAGCTTGGGAGTAGAGTAAGTACAGCCACTCTAGGTCTTTACTATTTTTTGTTTTGAGTGATTTTTAGAACCAGTGTAGGCATATTATCAGATGAATGTATGTATGTGAACACAGTCATCAAACTGAATGTTTGGTCCTGACCTAAATTTGCAAACCAGTGCAAATAGAGCTGTGAGTTACATAGTGTGTCTTTTTCATCTGTTATGTTTCCAGTGCAGAACTTGATGCAATTTGTGATTCTGTCTATGTATGTACAGTAGTGCTGTGTGCAGGTAAAAGGCTCATTTGGTAAAAGCTCCTTTATTTGATACCCTTTTTGAAAATATAAATATGTAATCAAATCTTTGCAAAGGGACTTGAAGGGAGCCATCTAAGCAGATGTTTAGTCAGCTGAGTGCATGGTCAAACATTTCTTCAAGCCAGTATTCACATTTTGGAGCCATAAACCATTCAAAACTGATTATCTAACTTGTTTGTCTTTTAGATTAATATTAACCTTTGCACATTTTGGAATGAGCAAATTAATAAATGCTACTTCTTTTTAGTTCAGTTAATTTTGGTGTTGGGTTTTTGTGTTTGTTTGTTTCTTGTTGTGAGTTTTTGCTTGGTGGGTTTTTTGGGGGGGTGGTGTTTTCTTTTGTTGTTTCTTTTTTGGGGGGGGTTTATTGTTGGTAGATTGTTTTTTTTTCTAGAATAGAACAGTGTATTTGGGACCTGCTAGTCCTTGTCTAAATTAAAGGAAAGCTGAGAGTATTTTATTCAGTTGTCTAAAGTTTGAGAGCTAGTAGCAGACTTAGTTCAGAAAGTAAATCTTTATGGCTTCTTAGCCTTGGTTTTTGTGCTTGGGGTTTGCATCAGTAAGTTGCAAAACGTAGATGCTGATAACTAACAGTGAAATGTGTAAGCAGCCTTTGGAGACAGTGTTACTGGTTGAGGATTTTTGGAACCTGTATGGTGATGAACCTTATTAGCTGTTTCAGAAACTTCTTCCTGCAGTTAAAGCAGTCAGGGAAAAAAATTGATTCCTGAAATCTGACTTTGAGCTGGGTGTAACAGACTGTAGGTGGACTCTCAGCTATTACAGAGCCATTAGGATGCTTCCTAAGGTTTTAGGCTAAGGGTTTTCCTGAGGCAGAGGAGGCTTTGGAGGATATTTTCAAAAATAAACGTTTGCGTGAGTTTGTGATGCTTATTCCTTTTCTGTACAGCATGTGTGTCCCTGGTTACTTCCTAAGATTCTCTTTACAACTCTGTTTCTTAGTGTTGGGATGCTCAGTGTAAACAATTCGTCTCAAGTTGAATGAAGGGTAGTTGTCTAAAATTTTGGATTTCTGAAATCTGCTTCTCATGATTGATCTGTGTGGTTCAGATAGTTTGGTTTCCAAAAGAACTGGTTTAGCCTCTGTTATTAAACAAAATATTTTGTTTGATAGTATTTAATTAAACAAATAGCCTCCATATGGACCTTGGTAATCTGTCTGCTTCCTGTCCAGGGCCATGGACGTGCTTCAGTCCTGGTTAGGACTGGTTTGGGAGCTTAAGCACTAACTGTGCCTGTTTAGTCAGGCTTTGGTCTGTCCTCTAGATGAAAACACCATTTGGGGCATTTATTGTGAAAGTACATTAAAAAAAATTATTTTTTAAGTTGTATGTTTCAGTATAATAATTTGTAGGTTACAGGTCAATGGTGACCATCCCATAATTGCTGCCTGCAGGGAGCAGCGGGGGCTGATGACACTTGTTGAGACATTAGTAGGCTGCATTGCTTTTTAGCATGTGCTGAGTGAGTTCTGCTTGTATTCTCTGTTATATGCTCAAATTTCAGTTTTATAAGTGAGCTCTGAGATAATTGTGTTAAGTTAGCATAAATGTTGTAGTACCTGCTGGGCACTTTGGGCAAAATTAACATGGTAATAGAGTAGGTGTTAATTTCCAAGAATTCATGTGTCTATTTTTTAGAATGCAGTTCAGGCTATTTTTGCAAACTCCAGTTAGATGCAATCTGTTTATGAAAAATAGAATGTGCATAAGAATTTGCAGGGGAGGGAAAAACCAAACCTGCTAGGCTGTTAAAAAAATTATATGAAATATGTTAAAATTAATTACTTCTATCTTATATAGTGCTTTCTGTCTGGCCTTTTTAAAAAGCAGGTATTAAAAACAATTCAGAAATTATTGCTGTTAAATGTTCTCTATTGAAATGTTTGATCTCTGGCTAAAAACTGGAGAAAGTTTTCCTAGGACCTACAGGTTATTAGAGTAGCAGCACAAATCTGCATACTTGTGTAAATACTTTGATGCTTGCAATAAAAAGTTGATTGCATTAAATCATTCTCTCTATTTTAAAAAGTTTTTTACTGCAGTTCCCACTGGGGAGAAAAGCTACCCAAGAGCTGCAGAGTTCTGTGTCATATTTCTTTTTATTAAATTTTGCTGGCACTAAAACAGTATTTTTCTAAGCTCAGATGTTTAAGGTGTATGAGAGCCCTAATTTAAACAGATTTTTAGTGCAGTGAGCATATAGATGGTAGTCTTCTACTTAACACCTCAAAATTAACTTGTCTTCAACAGTTCTGTAAAATATTAAAAGCACTATTACGATTGATTACCTGGGCTATTACAAAATAAATCCTACCATTGCTGCAACCATAACAGCACCTTTGTAGATGTGTATGGGGGGGAAGGAAGAGTCTTTGGAAGAAATTTGGGATTGCTGTGGTAGAAACTTATTCTTTGGGGGATTGTGAGATAATCAGCCTTCTATTAAGCATTGGCAAGAATAATGACGAAACAAACATTGACAGGATCAAATAAGTTTCTTCTTAACTCTAAATAAATCTAGGAATAAAATAGAAGAACTGCACTGTTCTGTGGGTCTTACCTGTTGTGTAAAACAGTTTCATTTGTGTCACAGTTGTGAGTCCTCAATTTTAAATAAAATATTCGGAGAAATCTGGAAATATAGAAGTCTTTTTACCTGATGACTATCCTAGGTAAAACCTTGGGAACCAAGGTGTAAAATAAATACAGTAACCACACCAGCTTTTCCACCTGGGTGAAGTCAGGCCTTGCAAACCCAATACCTTCATAGGAGAAGGAAGAAAGCGCATGTAGGCAAGGGAAGGGATGAATAAGGATTTGCCAAGAGAGAGGATGAGTGAGCGCTGATATTTCAACTTTATTACAACAGAAGGGTTATGGGGCATCAAATGTAGTAGGTGACAGGTTCAGAGCAAGCAAGAAGAGGAGATGATCGCACTGCAAAGTTCTTTATTATTGGGTGTTATGGTTGCTAAACCGTTTCTCCCCTAAGGGAGGAACCTGGATAAATTTGTAGAAGTGAAGTCTCTGAGGGTTTCAAAATACATAAAGCCACCTCTGCTCAGAACTGAGTTACAAAGTTTTGGAAACTAGAGAGATATTTGGTAAGTTGCCCCATGTGCTTTCCTTGTTCTGTCACCTTAAGGTGCTAGTGTTTCTCTGCTGGCAGTCAGGATACTGGCCCAAACCTTTAATTTTACCTAGACATTATCTCTATTAAAGTTATATGGATGAAATTTTTTTTTTTTTTTTTTGCTTAGATGTATAAACTATACAGATCTTCATAGCAGTAAAAGAAGTGTTCTGTGCAAAACCATTACCTGATTTGGGGAACAAAAATTTCTGCTGTTTTTATGCTGGATCTTGTTTCTTGATATTCTGTGGTTTTATGGCATCTTATTTCTTGATGTCATAGCCTGGCTCAGCTACTTCTCTGTAATGCTGACCAGGGCTTGAGATCAAATACTTACCTACATGTGTCTAATATGCTAAAAGAACACTTGTCATTTGGGCAGGAGGACTCTTTTGGGCCTTTACAGCTTTGGAATAGAGACTGGAAAAATACTTACATGAAGAAAGTTTTTGGAGTGTGACTGTACTATTTGAATTTTTTATTGAAAAATTAAGATACTTCTGTTGCCTTCTTGAACAAAATATCTTAACATAAAGAACATCTATTAACTTAAAAAAAGGGGTAGGAGAGGTGAGTACATCAGAATAAATTCATAATAATCTGGCACTGATAATTTGAGATTGAAATGTTGCTGGGTCCAAGTTGTTTTGGTAAAACATGAACCTGTTGGCTTTTGAAAATCCAAGAGTTAGTTCTATATTTGGAATTATTTAAAGAATCTTCTTGTATGTTTGTTCTTTACCCTTTAATGAGCAAATCAAGCAGGTAATTTCATATCATTCTAACTTACTCTCAAAACCAAGTTTGTCACCTTCCACTGAAAATTACTTTTTTTCCGTACTAAATTTGTTCTAGAGAAGTTAGGAAATACAAAAAGCTGTTTTTAAAAACAAGAGCTGCATTTTAAAAGCATTACAGGTTTTCTTATTTGCATAACCTTAAAATGTATGTGGGAGGGTGTTAAATACATGCTGGAAAATACATGAAGTGAAGGCTCATAGTGTGTCACCATTTTTGAAAGACAAAGTACCTATTTCTTTTAGTTTACAATTTTAACCTTTTAAGTGCAGTGGATGTTAAAATGCTCTGGGAGGTCTGCAGTCTGGTTGCAGTTCATAAGAACTATAGTAATAGCATCTTCCTGCAGAATAAGGCTATAAATGAAGGAAGAGTAATTCTTGAATAAAACAATTGAATGGTACGCAGTTGGTAAGACTAAACCATGTTTAATAGGATCATTGTCTGTTTTGTTTACTTACAGAATCCAACAGCTGTTTGAAGAGATATTAGGCAATAGCAGGCAATTGAAATGGCTGTCTTGTGGGTTAATGCTGCAAATAGTAACTCCCACATCATTGTCCTCCTTATCAAACCCCATAGCCAACACCATGGAACATCTGAGCTTATTGGACAACCACATCCCTGGTAATACCACTCTTATCACTGCGGTTGAATTGGAGCGCTTTGTGAATCTGCGTTCGCTCGCTTTGGATTTCTGTGATTTTACAGCTGAAATGGCAAGAGTCCTGGCTGACAGCAACCATGTGCCTTTGCATCGACTGTCTCTCCTGGTCCACAGTGTTTCCATAATGCACAAGTCATTGGACAATATGCCAAAAGATGAGAATTGGCAGGCGCTGACTCGCAACAGCACTAATCTTCGGGTCTATATAATGGCTTTTGATGTCAAGAGTGATGATATGTTAAGGATTCTTAAGCCCAGTATCCCCCTAGAGAGGATTCACTTTGACAGCTATGTCACTTGTGTTTCAGGAGCTGTTGTTGATCTCATATCCAGGCAGTATGACAAGTTCCTCACTCATTTTATACTAATGAATGATGTGATAGATATGTCTGCCTTCCCAGATCTCAGTGACAACCGGAATGAAGATCCACTTGTCTTATTAGCCTGGAGGTGCACAAGACTCTCTCTCCTAGCTGTTCATGGTAGGTAACACATTGCATGGGCATAGTATGTGACTTTTAAATGCTTACAAGCCTTCAGCCTTTCTAATCAGTGTGTTTTAGTGGCATGTTATACAAAAGGCTGCTGCACTGTTGCTATCCATGCTGTTGTTGAAGGTGTTTAGTGTGTATAAGTTTTAAACCTGCCTGTGTCTTACTAACTTCTGTTGAGAAGTCACGTAGGATTTTATTAAACTCCTCACAGAAATGAGGATAACTTAAGAAGTGAGCATTCCAGGAGGCTTATGCTGCAAGTGGTCTGCACTGTGCAAGTTCCATTAAGTGACTGGTTATGTGTATGTGAACTGAAAACATTCGCTATTTTTCTGTGAGCTCATGTGCCAGCAAGATTAGATGATTTTCCTTCCTGTTTGTAAATAACATGGGTTAAGTGCCCCAAAGCTGAGAAGAAGACATGTGTTACCAATTTGGTAAGACTACCAGCAGATGAAGGCTGAAAAATATGTAGAGGGAGTTGCCTCACTGAGTGTGTTGGTTTCACCAGTAATACCACAGCTAGGTTTATCCCACTTATTTATTTGCCATATAGTAGCCAGTAACTTTTAGAATTTATTCAGCTCTGTCATCAATAGAGAACTTGGTGGTAGAAGTTACAGCAGTCTGGTAAATTTTAAGGCACCCGAAACTGAAATAATGCAGAATAATGTTTTTTTTATTTGTGCTGGAATCAGCTTACCAAGACCAAGTTTGCTGATGCATGAAGGAGTTAAGCAATGGCTATTGTGTTGCATAAGAATAAATGTGTTTCATCAGACTGCTTGGGGGAGTAAATCTCCAGTTGTTCAGTACAAACAGGAGACCTTCAGCAGCAGGAGGTGGACATTCAGGTTTCCATTCATTGAAATCAGAAGGTCCTGCTGTATTTGCTCTTTTTTTTTCTGTGGTCTTACTGAAAAATCATTGCTGGGAGTAGGGAAGGCATGATCAATTCAGCTGTCTCTCCTTAATAGTTTCCAGGTGAGACAGATTTTGGGTGCTGGTACATGATTGTGCCAATCTAGGTGTGGCTTTTAGCAGTTTCTTCTAGAATTTGGATACATGTTTGAGGACCTTTAAAAAAAATTAAAATTGTGTTACCTTAAATTATCCTCCTGCTACAGAAAAGCCCTCTAATATATTATCTAATTTTAAAAGCTAGTGAAGCATCTGAACATAAGCTAGTGTAAGTATCATGTCAGCATGTGTCTATTCAGTAGAAGTTATTAATCTGTGCAAAGTGTTGGGAAAGCAAACATCCCTTATGCTTCTGTCTAGCAAATGGTTGTTGCTACATCACCTTTCTTTGGAGAGATGCTATGTCTGCCTGTGTGAGAAAATGGCCAAATATCACCTCGCTGTTACATTGGGATTTGCATTCTTTACCCTTCTTTTCCCCCTCCTTTGCAGCAGAAGCTGGCTAAGCTGCTTTTAAATGCCTCCTGATCTTTTCTAAGCTGTGGACATAACTTTTCTAGTACTATACTGCAAGCATCGTTCTTGGAGAGTAGTAACTGTAGATGGAGCACTGTTAGGAAGAAGTATCCATCTTAGCCTCATGCTTGGATTCCCTGAGGTTTACCATATAATGTTTTCTGGCTCCACTTGTCATATTATATTGTGAAGTTTCCTTCAGGAAAAGAAGGTGGTTTTGTTCAAGGTGCCATAATTGGCTTGAAGTGCTCAGGTTTCTTCTTCTGTCTCCTGAAGTGGTTATTCTTCAGCTTCCAGTGCTTCTCAGGCTTTTGTGTGTGTGTGTATGTTTCCTCTTCTGGTATTAGTTTGCTTTTGAAAAAGCTTTTATTTCCATCTACTTGTGGCTGCCACTTGTCATTGACTGAAAGGGGAAGGGGAAAACATATGCTAAGGACACTTCCTATGGGCTGCCTCAGGATTGTCTTTTGCGGGAAGTCATTGTCTTGCCACCAACAAATGGTGGAAATGTCCATGTCCAGGAGCCAGAGGAAGGCAGATGTTAAATACATTCTTGCAGAACAAAGAAAGGCTTGTAAAGAGTGTGTGACCATTTGGGATGGGATGGAGACAGTAGGATATTGTAATGGTATGATCTGGCACTGTGAATAAAAAGCATGGTCCATCTGTGAGAACAGAGGCCTTCTTTATTTTTTCTTCCTCCTTAAGGGAAGGATACTTCCACATGGATTTTTATGACTTTGTATTATAAACATCATGGTGAAGTTTTATTCTGTCCATGAGCAAAACTAAAGTTGAAATTTTTACTAGCAAGGAAGAATAAATTATAGTGTGCTCATGGTAAATTTGTTGTTCAGTGATACCAGTAGTGAAGTGATCATTTCCTCTTACCTCTCAATACTTAGCTGGAGAGAGACTTTTTGCCATCTGGGAGGTCACAAAGAAATTTCAGGCAGAGCTTTTGAAAGGAGAGTTCATTTAAAATGAGATTAAGTTGGGAATAAGATGGTTGTTCTAGTGCATAGAGGATCTCACCACTAAAAATTACAGCAAAAGCCATATACCTGCCCAAATGATGGTAAAGGGGATTTGTGTACAGGGCTTTTTTTTTTTCTTCCTTTATTCTTGCACTTGCTTTCAAATATTTCTTTGGTAAGTTCCTTTACAGTCAAGATAACTGGAAGATGGTGGGAGCTCCATGTCCTGAAAGGAGTGTGTCATCATACAGGGAGGAATTTTCCATTGAGTTCAATGTCCCTGTTGAGGAAGGGACGCTGAATTAAGCTGCTTGAATTAAGACAGCTTCATCTTCTGTGGATGGTTGTGTTAGAGGTGAAGTATCCAGCAGATGAAGATTGTGGGAATTCATGCATTTGTAATGGTTAATATACGAGAAATGAGCCTTACAGATATATGCAGGCTTCTTTGTTAAACACCTACCCTAACCAACATACTTCCACAGACACAATAGAAAAAAGTAAAAGAAAACAGAACAGAAATTTCTTTTATTTATTACTTTGACATCTTTTCTTCATTCTCTGACAATCTATTTTGATACGTTATGATGTAGAGCATGTTAACTGCATTGTTGGAGGACCAAGCCACAGCTTTTACTGCTCAGCACTTCAGCTTTCCCAGTTAAATATTGTGCAGACTGCAGCTTTACTTGGAATCTACTTGGGCATCTCACCAAGAAGTTTAGCACCTGCAAGAATGATGATCATGGCAGAAATGAGCCTTGCCTTTTGCAGTGGAAGGGCTGATTTGGCAGAGTTCCCCAAAAGGGAAATTCCCATCTGTGGTTTGCATCTGAATAGGGAGGAACTTTGCATTTCTCTTAGCCAGGGCACAGAAAGCTTACAGGTAACTGGCGAGTAGGAGTTTTTAAAGAGAAATGCTAATATATAGTGTCAAGAGATGGAAGCTTTGTAATTGTATTTTATCTCAGACAGAATAACAAGATACATGTAGTTTATCTTACATATATATATATATATAAAATATGTACATAAACACACACACTGGGATGACATGAAGAGGCTGCAGAGGCTTCCAGTTTGTGTGCATGCTGACTTTCTGTTTGTTTGGTGGTGGCTTGTTTTTTTTTTAATAAGTCTACTTTGTAAAGCAATGAAAGCAAATATTTTTTTCTAGCATAAGCAGAGTTTTAAAGCATTCCTTCTATGCATTCAGTTAATTAATAACTCACTTTTTTCATTCTAATTTTAATACACAGTAGTCACAGGAGGTTTGAAGTTTTATATAAACTTACAGTAGTTCACTGCTCTGCAAGTAGAAGAAGAGCTAGAAAAGGTTGATTAAATGATCTGAAATATTTTTATACTTACTTATTCAGAGTAAAATGGCAGCTTCACCACTTGAAACCAGAAAGCCCCCACAATGCCCTAGGGGAATTCTGCCAGATGGAACATGATGGAATAGATTGGGAGAGATACTGGGATGGTCTGATACTAAGTTCTAGGGTAAGAAAATACCTTGTAGGAAAACGACAGAACAACTTTGTTTTTCTTTCCCCATAGGTTACACAGTCTGGGCTCATAATCTTATAGCAATTGCTCGTCTTCGTGGCTCTGACCTGAAAGTACTGGAAGTCACAGAAGAAAGCATTGAATTCGACCAAGGAGAACTGGCTGATCAGGATGTGGATCCAGTACACAATTTCATTGAGCAAGTATCTCTTGGATTGGGTCGCCCTTGGCACGCCGTCATGGACATAGAGCTGCTCAGTGTCTTCACTGAGCCAACCCGTCACTTTTACAGAGAGATGCAAAGCTTCAGTGAAGGCATTTAGCTCCTTATTTACAATTCCTGTGGTTACATATGCAAGTAGGGTCCTATTATGTTTTTTCGGTAGTGTGAATTAACCCCCTTTGTGCTGTGTTTAATCAGTATTAGCTATATAGAATTATATATGTGTATTCTACTTCTTGATCAAAGAACGTAGTCGGGTATTGGTTTAGAAGCTGAAAGTGGCAGTGTTTAGGGTTTTCACGGTTAATGGACTTGTCTACCAAACCTTGTAAAGATACAGCCAAAGGCTGTCTGAGGTTGCCGGCTAACTTTACTTTATTGAGTAACTGCATTTTGAATTCTTTTGCTATTCTATTGGAGTCCTATGCTCGGGAGCCAACTGTTTTTAATACCCATATCCATAGCCCAGTGGATCTCTATGCTGTCATTGTGTGCTTAATCCAGTAGCATGCTACTTAATAGGCTTAAGGGACGAGAAGTCTGTCCAGGGCTGTTCACTGTAAGACTCTTACCTTGCTTGATTTCACGTGTGGATTCTGCAGCATGGCTTAACTCCATTCTCGGCTTTCCTTAGCTGCTAAGCAGCGGTGTGAAACACTAGCAATTCAGGTTCCTGCACTTACACATCCACTCCATAAAGCTGTAGTCTTTTGGATTCTTTGCAAGCTCCTCCTTGTTTGTTCTCACGTTCTGTCATCTTCCTTAAAAGTTAGCTTTGGGCCAAAGTTTAAAAGGAGAAAGCAAGAAATGTGCGCTCCGGTGAGGTAAACGCATAACAGTGAAGATTTCAATACAAAGGTCTACACCTGCAAACAAACATTAGTCGTGAAATCCCTAACAACCAAGTCACTGGATTTTCTCTGTCAGCGCCTGTGTCAGCTGCCAAAGAATAGATTAAAAACGAAGAAGTGCCCACATGCTGGCAGGGGCAGGCCAACTTTTGGCCAGCCAGATACTGCTAGATTGTAATATATAAGGTCGAATTTCGACCTGTGGTACACAGCTGTGCTGTGGCTCAGTCAGCAACCTCAGAACTCTTAACAAACATGCACCTGTTTCACTGTGAATAGTGAATGTAAAGGAAGGAAAGGAAACAAATACAAAGCTTGTTCTATCACAGGTATGAGCTGCTATGATGCATGAAGAACATTCCATGAAGTATGTTTTAAAATCTTGTTATATCTGAGAGGCTTTAGAAGCCGATGTAACTGTTTCAGGGCAACCGCGGTACAGACGTGGTCTCTGTGAGACTTCCACCTGACCCCAGTTTTAAGTGGTACGAATGTTGTGCATTTAATGTTTAAAGGACAGTCTGCAATAATAAAGTAAGTGGCCAACGTGGGTGCCCAGCAGTGCTGAGACCTGGCTGCTATATTGTAAGCTTTGGAAAACACAATTTATGCAACAGATGTCCAGATATGATTCTATTTATGGAAAAAGTTTATATGTGTTTTACAAATGGTTTTACCATCTTATATTAAAATGACCTTTTGACAGGTGTGCGCTGTTTTGTCTCCAGTGAGCACATACCATGCGGATTTTATATGTACATCAGTAGAGTGAATCCACTGGCACAGTGTGTGTATATGCCAGATGTGGTGAGATTTTATCTTATAAATGTGATCAGATTAAAAAAAACTCCTGACAGAAAATGTAAGGAAACCAGCTGAATGTTTGAATTGATGACTGATGTTGTATGGTTTATGTTAAATGTTATATTCTTTTAATCAATGAATAAAGCATTAAAAATTGATCGCTGTATAAAATACTTTATTGTTATCAGCATGAGGATTTCTAGAATTAAAATGCAACATCGTTCATAAGATGTGTATAACTAGTAGCTCCCATTGTGTTTAGGTCAGCAGAAAAATCTAAAATAAGTCACACAATTTTTAAAAATTTGGCTGAATTTTGTCAACACTTTTTGGGGTGGTGGAGGAATGGGAAGGATGCTTTGCTAAAGATCAGACCAGTTAGCACAAACAGTATATCATTATATGACCTATTAGACTGATACAGTAAACTGTGGATTGTAGAATATAGAAGACTATTTTTGAGAAATTACTTCATCAATTGCAATTGCTTAAATCAAAATCTAATGTGCTCAAGAAAAATGTGTAGTACTTCTTTGGTGTCCCACTATTAAATAGATTATGAATACCTGCAACGCTTCAGTTTGACGTTTTATCTGTACTCAGAGTACACAGCTGTGCCTTCTGAATGAAAGCTGCAATGTCTGCTCAGCTGTTGGGAGAGCTGCTGGGCCCTGCAGTGGCTGACTGTGCTGTGAGGCTTGTCAGAGTGGCTGGTCAGTGTGTGCGTGCCAAGCACGGACTTTATTTGAGCTCCTGAACTTCATGTTACCACAGCCCAAACTGCTGCCAAGTGTGAAAACTGCACTGCTTGTTCAAGCAGTTTCCTGGATCTTCCAGATTTGGTAAGCAAGATTGTTTGCCAACATACTGAAGAGACACTGTGGGTGATTAAGATAAGGTAAATACAGTTACAGATTTTCATGTTCCAGTAAAGTGAAATATTGGGACTTGTTTCAGTGCCTTTCAGGGCTCTGCCTCAGAAGGGAGTTTTATGTAGCAGATAAATCTGGTGGTGATTGCTCAGCAGCATCTGAACCTGAAGTTTGGTTTTGAAAGGTTCAAAATTTCAGGAAGTCACACAGAAAAAGCCAGAAACAAATAAAGCAAATTCTGTGTCCTCCAGTTTAAACAGTTGCAGAATGGTATTTTTATCTCTGAAAGCTACTGCATTTTATGGTTAACTGCCTTACTAAATAGAGTTGGAAATAACCTGTTTGCCTTTCTGTTGTATAAATGTGTTTTTAATCTGTTTGGTGTAACCTATTTTCTGCTTTGTTTTCATTAAGTTAATCTCCAAAGATACGATGAGGAGCAGGGGAAGCAGCCCACTTGACTACAGCAGGGGGATGTGCAGCCCTTTCACTCACTGCAGCTGCAGCCAGAGCTGGCTCTTAGCAATGGCTGTGCATTGTGAGAATGCTCCAGGTCTGATTTGTTTCATATAGCCTGGAGTCTGCTCACTGGGTGTGGCTTGTGTTCAGGGAAGAAGTCAGTGTACCTAAAACAGATGGCTAGAATCTTTCTATCTTGGAAATTTCAGGGAGTCAGTCCATTAAAGCAGGAGGGTGTGGTGAAAGCCATACCTTGAGCAGTGGTGGAGAAATGCACCCTGATTTTTTTTCCTGTCTTAGGAATGGATAGAAGTGGGGTTTGTTTTCTGCCTGTGTTTTCAGCAATAATCTTTATTAGTGATACCAGGATGAAGGGATTGAAGCTGAAGTGATCGGTAATTGTTAGGAAATTAAGATAATCTTAATATTCTCTTGCATTTGGAGTGGGTCCTTACAAACTATTGCAAAATTACTTTGAACTTGCATAATCCCAAAAGGAGTTTTACTTTTGTTGTTTCTTTGTATTTCCTGAAGAGATGGCAATGTCAGTCTTTTGCATTCTAGGTTCAGCTGTAGGAGCTTGCAACACAAGCCTTCATCTGTCAAAACTTAACTCTTTTGCTTATTCTTTTGGGGGTGGGCAGAACAGGGACTTCCCCACGTACACTTTCATGTGGCCTTTCTACATTTGACAGGTTACCATCTACCTGCTTCCTATTACATAAACCTGAGCTTGCTTCCAAATTTGCAAATATAATTTTGGACTGCTGGTGGGGATGGGGAAAATGTCTCAAATTATGCCATTCTCTCTGCAGGATGATCCAATCCATGCTTTTCCTGCATTTTCTTAGTCCAGCTATCTTTCCTTTTGCCTGCAGCATTTGGTACCATTGTGGGGATAGACTGTGGTGGTGGAGGAAGAATTTTTCAGAGTTAACTTAGAATAAATATTTAACCCACATGGAGAAAATACTGTGTTTGCTCAGAAAACAGAGATACATTCATAAATAGTTTTTGCAGCCTTCCAGGTGAGTTGGGCAAGGAATGAAAAAGGATTATGGCAGTGTTATCAGCCCAGGATTTCTGTGCTATATCCTGGTTCTCTGTGTAGGGGCAAGGCTGTATTTGGCAGTTCTGGTTGCTCCTAGGGCTGATGACAAGGGTAAAACTCAGTAATTCCTTTGAGAATCCTTGTGAAGTCTCTCAGGCAAACCCATAGCCATCAACTAATTGGCTAAAGCTGATGCAACAGCCACGTTAAACTACATGGTTAATTTAACATGGGTGATGCCTTAAAATGTTTGTTGTCAGAATCTGTCATTGAATCACTGGAGTACAAATGCTTCACCTAAATGCTTTGAGGGCTAAACTAGAAGCAGAAGGGATAAAAAAATTATAGGAGTGAGCCATGGAAGAGTTCTACAGCTGAAACAAGCCAACGTGGAAACAATGATAGGAGCAGGAAGACTGAGCTACAAGAGAAAATGCTCCCTTGGCAGACTCTACCTAAGCAATTACAAAAAAAGTGGGCTGGAGGTTTTTTTGGTAACTTCTAATTATGGGGTATGGTTGCTGCATTTACATTAGAGCCTGAAACTGTGTGTTATGTGTGTGTGCATGCAGAGAATGGAGGCTGGTGGTTGAACTGCTGCTGAGTTGGGGCTTGCTAAAACCAGTTTTCTTCTTTATCTTAGAGGGTCCCTTACCAAATGACTGAACTGAGTCCTTACATTGTTTTCAAGCTGAAGCCAAACTGTCAGAACAGCCACCAGCTCCTAGCAGAAATCTTTAGATTGTACAGTCACCAGTGAAAGCAGAGCTTGGCTCTGCCCAGATGCAGCCTGGCACTGGCCAGCCCCTCCCTGGCTGCAGGGGGGTGCACTGGGCCTGCCGGGACAGCCACTCCTGCCAGGGAAGCACCACACAGGAACCTGGGAGGTGAACCAGGTACCACACCAGCTCCTTTCATAGACAAAGACTTACTAATGCTGCAGTTTACAAGAAGGAAGTGGCACTTTTTAATTCTGCTTTTGTCCTGCCCAGCATTTTCCTAAATACTAGTGTTAAAATCTGGAGCCTAATAAACCAAACTCATGTTGATACAGTAAAAACACACCCCTCCTATTGGTTTGCTGCAGACATATGTCTTCAAAAGCAAGGGCTGGGCTGGGCTGGAGCATATCCTAGCTATGACTCCTTCCTCCCAGGTCACAAAAACCTCCTGTACACGTCTTCAATAAACACTACTCCACTCCAGCTTTTGAAGAGTGATGGGAGAGGTGCTCAGCTTTTCTGCTGCCTCTTCCCCCTCAGTGTCATGTCAGGAGAACTGCCACAGTGTAGAGCTTGAGAGCTGAAAGATCACCTATGAGGCCATTAACAGAGGGGACTCGAGTGGAGAATCATGGTTATTCATCTTTACCTATCTATTATACCATGTTACCAGTGACATTGCTTTCATTTTCTGTAGATTTTTATTAACTGTTTCCACATCCTATTCATAAAGCAGCAAGCATCACTTTTGGCATGCAGAGAGACTCCCTGTACAGCTCAACCAGCACAAAGCAGCTGGACTTTTACAATAAGGTTCACATGATTTGATTTTATACACCTCTGAAGAGACTACTCAAGGTAGAAATGCGTAATTTAAAATGACTATTGTACAGTGGAAATCACTTATTCACAATATTCATAGGTATTTAATTCTTTATTTACAAAATACTATCCTGAGAATTCTTCCTATTAAGCTTCAATTTGAGCGAAGTAGTTTGTATAGACCTAAGTAACAATGGTTACTTAACATAAGGAAAATGCCAGTAGGAGAGCACAAAACTGGTTCAGGACATTGCCCAGATGACTGTCAAGTCTCCTGCTGTGGTTCTGGTTCTACAGCTGATGGATTTGACTGAGATGGTTCAACTCTATTTTCAGGAGGAGGTGGTGGAGGCAAAAATCCAGGTCGTTGAGGTGGATAGTGAGGATAAGGTCTCATTGGAAATGGATTTCTTACTGTGAGAGAAGCAGAGTAATCCAGTTAATATCAACCACAACAGTAAACATGTACACCTGCTCCTCTTGCTGGCTTACTGCTCAGCTAGGCCTATCTAACTAGAAGTCACATGTCAGGATCCAAAGAGACAGAGATGCCAGGCAAGAGGAGGGCAAACCATCACTTTTCTCAGTAGTTACCCACAACAGTCTCAAAGCAGCAGCCAACCTGCCAGCTCCTGGGCTGCTGCTGCCCCTTCAGTTTGCCACACCTTACAGACATTTTGGCTTAGTTCTTCACACTTATTCAGAGAACAGCAAGAGTCAGAAAGGAGTCCTGCAGTTTGATACTTACACCTTGCTCCAGTCATGCAAACTCCAAGGGAAAACAGTTATTTTGGGACTGTCCCTTTGCAGGGCACCAGCACACTTCAGAGCCAGAGGATGAAACTTTTAAGATTTATGGAAGATGCAATTTCATAGGAAGAAAAGGATTAAGGTAACCTACCAACTTGCTTTCCTACCCCCCAAAAAGAATCCTTTAAATGCTGAACAGTGCATGTTCCCTATTTTCCAGCCAAAGCTAGTATTTGTTACAAGATCAAGATGAGCTGTTGTGAAAAAGGAAGTGTACAACACAACGAACCTCAGTCAGAAAAGATGCTCCCTGTTAGCTGAATTGAGAAGCAGTTGTGCCAATATGTACACATCTACCCCCTGTGGTACCTCACTACCTGCACAAAGCACTCATGCTCATCAGCTGGAAGCAAAGGCTGGCTAAAGGCACGTACTTGGCAGTGGAGGGCGCGGAGGCCCGAAGTCTCGTGCTGGAAAGCATTCCCGTGGCCCTGGAAAGCATTCCCGTGGCCCGTAGATGCCAGCAGGAGGAGGGGGAGGAAAAGGAGGGCCTCGTCTCATGAAAGGTACTGGTGGTGCTCTGGGATCCACAGGCATCAGTGGGGGTCTGACTGGAGGGAAAGGTGGGGGTGCAAACCCTGAACCCACAGCTTCACTTCCAGGTGCCAGCGACTGATCAGGGAGCGAGTTCTGCAATACAAGGAAACCAGAGAAGTTAGGGGAGGGAAAGGGAACATCTCCAGTGCCATCAGGCCCACTTTCATGTGGGTGTGACACTAGCTAAGAGCTAGTTCCAACTTTGCCTTAGCTGCAGCATGATGCTGAGCAAGGCTATCTACGTGTACTGACCATCTGCTTGACCACAGCTTCATCTTTTGGGATATAATTAATTTTCAACAGGGATTATATTAGTAATACATCAAAGTAATTCACAGGACAATAAGTGTTGTGGTAAAGTATACATATAATTTTATAATTTGCACTGAAGAGTGCAATATAATGTGACCAATAGACTACAGACAAATGTTTCTATGTTTTTTGCAGAAAATTAAAGCTTTAAGTCAAGCCTCTCTTTAGCTACTTACACTAAAGTTAGAATGATCCTTCATCCCCTCTCCACTTGGTTCTGTTTGTGGACTATGTTCTGAAGATGTCTGTCCATCTGTATGCAAAAGTTTAAAAAGTTATTCAGTGCCGATCTCTTTCTCTCCACCAATTTCAGTATTTTTTTCTGAAATCAGGATAGACTGGCAACAAACCAACAGCAAGCAGCAGTTCCATTTTCCCCCTCCCTCCCACTAACAGTTTATTTCTTCGGTAAGCCCCATGCTGGGAATGGCTGGGCTATGATATGCTTTTGACACACAGCTTCACACCGATCCTATTCAAGTATGACAAAAACCAATTCCCTTCTTGGCTGACAAATAATCAAGGAAACTTCCAGAACTACATCAGTTTTGGATCAGTAGTTGGAATAATAATAACAATAACAACAACAACAACAACAACAACAACCACCATCATCATGATCCTCCTCCTCTCATTTGACTTATTTACATTATAAGTAAAGAGATAAATAGAAACTTCAATCTTTTTACTTTTAAACTTTGCTGGGAACAAGTATTTTCATTAACAACTAGAGAAAACTATTAAAGGGAATTGTCAGAGAGTAGAATCTGACTGGATATAAATATACTAAATATATACACTAAATACACTTTCTTTAAACAAACAAACAACCCCCCAAATCTGGGATTTGAAAAATATTGCTTTCTTATGCTTCAGCTTCAATAGAGATGATTATACTAAAAAACAACAAACCAAAACAAGACTTCTACCTAGTGACAGAATTTTTATGTGCATGTTGTATTTCTACTCCTTGAAAGCAAACAAAGCTTTTTTTCTCAATGAACAGACAGGTCTTCTCAAAAACTCTAAATTACTTGTCATTTCAGGCAAGCTCGGCCTTGCTGATGATATTGTTACTTAATCTAAAACATTTCAACTCCTGTGTCACACAGACAAAGAGAATATTCATGCCTTGATATTTATGTTGCATAACACTTTGCATTTTAGGTCCTTAGAAGTTCCTCACAAACTCTGTCAACCTTTAACTCTTCTTTCTGGGAAGATGCTTCCTGCTCCAGGTACCTCCTCAAGTGAAAAGTTTCATAGTCTTCCACATTATCTTAGGAAAATCCATATGCTTTTGTTCACTTCAAATAACATTTTGATTATCTTCCTAAGAAATGTAACTTGTTAACTCTAATGAGTAGGAGCCTTGATTTCAGTACTGTGAGACACACTGCTGTTCTGAAGTTACATGTGCTGGATGGGCTGTTTTTTGGTCGTTGGTTTTTTAATTGCAGGGCTTTTTTGGGGGTTTCGGTTTTTTACAAATACTAAGCCAACTCTAGAGATATTATGTGTCTCTAAAAAGCAACATTCACACACACTTAATGACCTGTTAGATGGTTGCAAGAAAGTTATCCAAAATCCTGTTTCCATTCAAGCGGCCCTGAATTGCCCAGGAACTGACTACGAGGTTTGAAAAAAAATTAATTGTTGCTTGGCAGTGACAGAAGAAAGGGGTAAAAAAAGGATGCATTAAGTGCAAAGACAGTGCACCTCTCCTGTCCTTCAGTCAGCAGCCAGGTGCTAGAAGAAAGACCTCAGTGGAACACGAAGTATCAGAAGGCAGAAATGAGAAAGCAGAAGTGAAACTGCCAGAAGGCTTGGGAAAGAGGGAAGGTCAGTAGCTGCACAGGGACAGAGCTGTCTTCCAGTAAAGAACAACTCACTTTGAAACCTGAAACTTCAGCTTGAAACTACAGCCAGCATTCCCAGTTCTCACACACTCTGACACCGAGTAGCAAAGGTTCTCCCTCCTCTGGCCAGAAACAGTGCAAGGGAGATGGTAACTTCTACTAATCCTGTCAGGAACGGAGTCCTGGGTGGTGAAGTTTCTGCTAGGAATTTAATGGCTTCACTTTGCTGATGAATCAGACACATGTGACTTACCAGGGCATTACAGAAAGATGAAAAATGCTTAGTAAGTATGAAGCTCTGTGACCAAACTTTACCTATGAGCTTCTGGCAGTTGCCAAGTGTCACAAACTAAAATGTACATAATTGGCCAATTCAAAGCTAGTGGGTCAGTGAAAAGTGTGATTAAACTGGGGCAATTCACTGTGACCTACAAAAAGCTGCCACTATGGTCAACAGTTTGAAGGAAGAGGCCTCAGACCTTCTGCCTCCGTGCACCAAGCCAGTGGACACCTGAACATTTGGCTGTTTCTGTTTCACTCTCTGTGAGTCTGAGCCTTTCTAACCTTACCAAATATGGCACAGAAATGCAAGTATGGTTTTGTCATGTTTTAATGCTGTGATAAGCCTCATGGCAGGGACCAAAAACAGACTCTCAACCAATATACAGAACAGTGAGGGTAGACTTCAAAAATACCTGATGACTGCCATTGACAGAATCCTACCCACTTGACAGCAGGGAGGGCTATTGCTCCAGCAGGGAATGGCTGCATCAAGGCCAGCAGGTGTTCAAATGTTTCTTACACAATGAAAATTCAGGTCTGTGGTAGCTAAAAACCTGTCCTCTTGCCACAGCTTACCATGCACAGTCAGCTTACACCGGGATTTTCCATTCTAGAGTATCATGGAAGCAACTCCCACCTGTTTTATCAAAAGACTGAACATTGTAAGTTCGTAGTTCTGCTGGTCCAGAAAGTCTTCCAGTATTTGGAGGATTAGGGAAAAATCTTTCTTGTCTTCGAGCAGGAAGAGCTGGATCAGCATAAGGCTCACCTAACATTGAAGAAATCACAAAAAACAGGTCTATGAAGATTTATTCCTTCTGTTCCACACAATTTTAGACCAGAAAGGTTCTCTGGGTATCTTAAGCTCTTGTAAATATACTAAGTGTCTATTAATTGGGGTGAGCAAACAAATCTTAAATAACCCAGAGGAATTCCACCAAGTATATCCAATTGCTTATATTTCTAAAGAGCTGCAAAAGAAAAAGTTCATTGATTTTTGGTTTAACATACAGCAGAATTTCAAAAGTTATGATTGCCTAAGTTATAAACAGTGGGGCTTTGAAACAAAGGTTCAGCCTAGCAAAGAAGATGGAAGACAAAATAAGGTACTATATGTTTTAAGCCATTCTTAGGTAAGAATACTGTTTTCCATTATGTTTCATAGTGCTGTAATACGTTTCCACCAACTTGCCTGCATCAGATCTAGCAATCTGTCATGCAGCTACAAGAAAAACCATATCAGTGAGATCCAAAGACAAAGGTGGGCTAAGAACAAAAAGGAAAGGCTAAGGAAACCAAACTACCTCTCTGCAGGACCCTGTCAACAGAGCACACCTGCCAGATGAGAAACTGCATCCTGAGAGGACCTTGAGTTCTACCACCAGGCTTTCACACAGATGTGTATTGCTTGCTGCAGTAATAACTGAGGTTACCTAATTTTTTTTTTTCTAAACTTGCAATGTTTTTTCTTCTTTATTACAGGTATCCAGGAAGGTTATCCATTCTCCCAAGTTTTTCCTTGAGAAATATCAGCAGAATCCTCTTAACTCATCTCTGCCTTCCCTGAGTGGTTAAGTGCAATACAGATGTTTAGCTGAAGAAGTGGGAATGAAGACTGATTTTGCTGCTGTTAATCACTGAAGAGACAGTATCAACAGGAAAACACGTGCCAGAGAGGATGAATGCACTCCTGTACTATTAATATAAATGGGTTTTTTTTGAAAAATAAATTTTTTCAACACTGTCTAATTTTTATTTAAATAAATTAGACTTAAATAAATTTTACTTCTTAAATCTCTTGATAATTTACTTCTATCCAGCCCACACAGGTCTTTTAATGCACTAAACAAACTTCCAGTAAAATGATGAAACCAAACAGTTGATTGTCCCTTGATAATACCAATATGTACTTAAAAGATAGCAGAGAAGTGCAAGTGAATCACGCTGTTCAAGAAGAGGAAAAAACTACTATTTAAAAAAACCAGTTCCGTTGCATGTGCAGGTCCAAGAAAACATTTAATATTTTTAAACCCCAAATAGTTCAATATATAGACTGCAAGTCAGTAACTGCTCTTTTCCACGGATACAGTAGCTAAGCAGAGTTTTTACCTGGTGGAGGCAGAATTATCCTGCGTTCCCTTTCCCAAGGAGGAGACAGGGATCCAGTATCTGATGGTGGTCTGTGGGGATCAGTTAATCTATCAGAATTCAGCTCTCCTCTTTCACTTCCAGCTTCATACATGGCAGTTGGTCCTCTGGATCCTAATTGAAGAAATGGAGTAGTTATTCACCCTTGTGTTTTAAATCCTCTGCCTTGGCTTTCCTCATTCAGTCTGGAAACAGTGGAACAGATCATGGAATGCCAGCACTGCCAGGTCACAGGAGGTGCTGGCTCCACGGGGCTCCCCGGCTGTTTGCTACCGACCACGAGAATGTTCAAAGGTGTGCAGTGAAAAGTCTTAGCTCAGTAACAGCACAGCATAGAGGACCTGCAATGCTTTTGAAAAAACTAATCATTTTACAAGTTTCAGTTAATGTGAACCAAACACCAGCACCCTCATGATAAATAATCCTCTCAGTGATAAAAACTGGCTGCTAATCAAGCTAACAATTAGTACGCTGAGAGTTAATACCGGCATCATAAAACACCCATCTGCATTCAACACTCTTCTGGGTCTAATTCTTTATTCAAGAAGGAAAAAACCAAACCAAAAAATCCAAACCAAACAAAAAAAAATCCTCTAAGGCCAGGTCAACACATAATCAAGTGCAATAAGAACCATAAAAATGAGTGATTTTAGATTGCAAGCTTCCTCTAAAACAGACTGGGTCTGAAAAATTACAGAAATACTGAATTCTGCTACAATTCTCTAATTCTCCATGCTATAATTCAACCTAAAACTTGAAGCCATTGTGTGTCTTGTGCACTCTGAGATAAGTACTATAATTGCACTTACTGAAATCCTTATAGAATAGAAATTTGAACAGATTTCCCACTAATTAAGTAGAGGTTTCAGTGGGTGCAATGGTAAAAATAAATTAAACAGTAGCTTCTTTATTACCTGTAACAGATGCTGAACTTCACTCTAGCATTTACCTAAACTGCTTCCATCAGCATAAGAAATATGAATGGGGGGTATTTTTCTTCCCTTACAACCCATGCAACCCCAGCTTACTTTCACCTATTCTGAAATTTCTGAATTGTCCTCCTTACACACAACCCTCCTGGTCCCTTCTATAAGTAGAAAGAAACACTCTCTATGTATGATGGCTACTTCAAATTTAGAGCAAAGGGAAGGGAAACAATTTACTGAACCAGTAACTTTCTAATACCACAACTTCCAATAAAACTACCTCGTGTTTTTGACAACATTCTTTCACAGACTGTAGACCAATGAGATGGAAGGGGTGGTATTCTTTCTTCAGAAAAATAATTGATTCCCTTTTACTTTACAATCACATTTATTTCAGAACCCCATCTGTCCAAGAAAGAAAAGACAAGGGATAAGTCTGGCTTTTTACGTTTCTTAATTTATGCTTCTAAAATGAATCCACTGACCAACCTAGCAATAAAAACTAGATTTCCAATTGCATTGTTACACATTAAAAAGCTTTAGAAGCAAGCTGTAAAACAGGAAGAGTTTGTCCAATTAACTGTTGATGTTGAAATGGTTGTTTTAATACTTTTTGTCACTAACAAGAGGAAAAGGTGTGACAGGTTTATAGGAGAGGAGAGAGAAATCCAGAATAGATACATTTTCAAGTTTAAGAATTGTACCTCTTCCTCCTCCTCCACCTGGAAGCATAGGTGAAAGCCTTAAAGGACCCTCCAATAAAGTTGGAGGGGAAAGAAAAGCTCTTGTTTCAGATGAAGGCCGGCCCATTGGTGAGGGTCCATATGGGGAATGCTCTGGAACAGTTAAAACAAAATACTCAAGTTCACAATACTTAGTTTAACAACTGTATAGATAACTTCTCATGTGAAGTTAAAAACTAAACCGTGTAACTAAATGAAAACTGTGCTCTCATTACTATGTGTAACATATTCCCAGTCTACTCTCATCAAAAATACAAATGCTCTTAGTTTCAACAAAATACTTGATGTGACCTAGAGTCACTTATGACCCAATTATTTTTTTTAAATGACTGGTATTTGTACATACACATGGCCAAGATAGTTTTCAAACAATTAAATATGTGTGGTCTTGGGAAGCAAAACCATAAACCAAAAGAATTAGGCTCTATTTTACAATTCAATACTGTACCTCTGCCAAATGGTCTCATTGGAATATCAAGAGCATAAGGGTCTTTTTCTAAAAGTTCAAGTTTAAATTCTGCTTCAGTTAATCTGCAAAGAGACAACAAATAAGCAGTAAGTGACCAATAAATGCAAAAGCTTTACCAGACTACACTGTTTACTGCCAGGCCTTCTACCTAACCGGTTAATGAAGCAAGGTATTTTATTTCCTAAATAAATATGACAAAGGATGTCACAGTACTCTGAACTTAAAAATGCTTGAAAGTATTTCTCTATGTTGCTGTGTTTAAACTGTAATTCAGAAGTCGAGGTTGCATTTTAGATATCACATTCCTGGTATGACATCACTCTAACTGCCCTCCAAGTATAAGTTAACCCCACACCTGAAAGTTCCTCTCAATTACCACCAACTGTTCGTTCAGCATTAACTTCTGAGATAAGCTATGAAATAGTTTTACTTACTTAAAACAAACAATACCCCCCCCCAACATTTGTGTTCTAGTACTACATTCTGCTTCTTTCCTGAGGTATTTCAATACTTCACATAGTTCCTCAGTTCTTACTTTCTTGCATGTCATAATTACAGGAAAGCTCAAGTGACTCCCCTTCTTTCAGAACTCAAACATTGTAACCTCTCTGCTGTGTTTGGGCCACAATACATAAACAGAAAACATCAATCTGCCAAAATCCAACACATGCCAAACTGCATTTGTTTAGGAGTGGAGAAGAACTGCACTTACTTTTGTCTGTTATGTGCATTTTCTTTTTTTATATCATTGAGGTGTCTTTCAGCTGCTCGGGCTGTCAGCTTTGGAAAGGACAAAAACCAGGCTTAGATATTGCTATTTTTTGATTAAATGCTTCAGAAATATGACAAGTCCTAGGTCCAAGACATTCTATGTGAAGTGTATAAATTGCATTTTCACAAGATATGACTCATGTATGGAGCCTCACATATGTCAGCAAATTATATTAGCAGCTCTAAAACTCAAATTTTGGAGGAATGATAAGGCTTTCCTGCAGGTTCTTCAGAAATTGAATTCTTTGGTTATACCTGCTTTGAAGCATCTACAGAAGATCTGAAGTCTCAAATTCTATGTAAGAATGTTGTATTTTAAAATCAGATAGATAAAATCTCTGGAATTATGACCACAAAGCACCATAGCTTTTAGCAGGATTTTATCTCAGACATTCTGTTAAAGTGAAGAATGTGTTAGTCAGGAGATATTTTAAATTTTCCTGTTTGGAAAAAAAAAACGCAAAACCAAATTTTGTAGAAACATTGTTAGGAAGCTGTCAATGGAACATACTGTTCTGACAGGACATAATGTGTTCTACTTGTAGATAAAAGAAGTGAAGTACACCCAAAGAAAATATCAAAATGGCATTGAAACAAGGCCAAAAGCTTTCACTATTAGCAAAATGTCACACATTTGTTATATGGTGTCATGTTCTTCCAGCAGATTTATTTCTATAACAAATGATATAAGACTATCATTCTACTGTGTTCATAAGTATCCTGTTTAATTTTTCCAACTATTTTATATAACAGAAGTGTTTTCAACATGTTTTTGTGGATTTATGCAAGAAATATGTTTCAAAGTGAAAGGTTAGAGATAATTTTGATGACCTGTTTTTAGTATGAACCAAAAGGTGATAAAGCAAACTTTTCAAATAATGAAAAATGAAGATGCAGAAAACACAGAAAATTCAGTATTTAGAACTTACCCAATTATCATGAGCTTTCTTCTCATGTGAAGTAATCTGTGAAAGAGAGATTCATTATTCAAAACTTATGATTATATGCTCTTTTTTGTAAATTTAATGTGTGTGAGTAATTTATAATGAGGTGCCTAAACTGAAAATTCAACTTTTCAATAAAGTTATCTGGTGATCTCTGCTATGAAATCGTGTCTGTCAAAACCAGATGACATTAAGAAGAGGGAGGGCGAGGCAAAATTAGACACCCAACAAAGCCAAGCCAAATACACTTCACAAGCTAACAGCAAGTGGTATTCCAGTTGCAGTAAATCCCTCCTGCTGGCATGGATGTTGTCACAAAGCACAAAATACCTGATTCTCATAAGAACGAATGGTTCTCTCCAGTTCTTCCTCCAGGTCCTTTGCTCGCTCTCTGTAACAAAATGAGAATTTATGGTATTGTAATAAAATGTGCAGGAAAAGTTTTGAAGACAATAAACTCAACAATAGCCACAAGGTGTAATTAAGATTTTTTTTTAATCCTAAAGACAGTATTGTCACTTAGGCCCATGGGATACCAAAAATTATACTAACAGTGGAAATTCTACGCGTTACATTCGAGGCAAACAGGGATGCAAACAAGAGAACAGAACCCAAACCCCAACATACCCCCAACTTTTCAGTGGTTTGTGATGTTTCCAGCATAAAGGCTGTCCTGTCCTTCCTCTCACATGCCAGCCAGCCTCACCCAGCTCAGCACAGGAACTGATGTGGCTGGAGCACCAGACTGTCACAGTCAGTCCTGAGGGACAGGCACAGGCAGCACCTGCACTGAAGTTACTTCAAGACCTCATGTCTGATGCCGCCTTGGCTGCCAGCTGCCCTGTGCACAGCCTCTCTGGGTTCTACATTTTCTCAGCAGGTGGGCCAAAGACACAGACATTGCTTGGTTACACTCAATTTGCAATATTAATATTATCTTTAAAATTAGGATGCCTACAAAATCCATGTTCTGGATAAATCAGGAAGAGTGAATTCTGTCCTCCTTTATGGATACTGAAGAATGTCCACAAAGAAGAAGTATTGATCACTACTGTTCAGTTAGGCCTAACTAACTGAACCCTACCCCCATAAACAATGAAGTGAAATGGCAAATACACATTACATATTGAAAAATTATGCCACAGTTAGAGGAAATGCAGAAAAAACCTGGAGGTACACAGCTGGTGTAACAAAAACCAGAGCAAAGCAGTTAAGAAACAGCTACAGCAAATATTCACCCATGACAATATTTTGGTAAATAATTTCTAAGCAACAGGACTATCTGAAAAGCTCTGAGAAACAGAAATAGAATACTATAACTATACAGCATAAATGTTAGCTCAGTAGGAAAACTGAACATTCCATTTATTTCACAACATTCTCTGAACTTATTATTTTTAGCTTTGTTCAGTAAGGGAAACTAGATTAGAGACCCACTTCTACCACACCATTAAAGCTACTGTATCAGTACAATTAGGATTCTAATGGAAGAGCAGGTGCCATAATCTTCAACACCCAAATGTTTGAACATTTTAACTTTTAAAGAAAGTAAAAGCACCCTGAGTCTGTATTATTACACACAAAGCAGTGTCTAACACACATACACCACAAAGAAACTAGAAGAAAATACATTTGTTTATGCTGTGTTTTTTTAAAATTCTCTATTGTACTTTCTTCACTTTGGAACAAGTGATAACAACAACTAAAATCTGCAATTACCTGTAGGTGTTAAGTTCTTCAGCAGCATGAGTAATTTTTTCATCTACTTTAGAAAGCCTTTCTTCCTTCTGTAGACGTTCTCTCTCTTCTACTGTCAACTTCCTTTAAACAAAATTCAAAAACTATGGTTAATTTTGTTTCAAGTCAACAATTTTGAAAGCAGCCACAAATCATATCAAACAAACTAAAACCCAAACTACACTAACAGTCAGAGTTCTGGTATTTTTTAAAAATAATTTTCTAGAGGAAAAAAAGATTGTTATTAGTTATTTAAAAAAAGAAGTCTCTCCAGGTCCTCCTTTTTTATCCTAATGCCTTATTGGGCATTACAGAAGAAAAAACTCATGCATGAGGTAGTTCTGCAGAACACACATGGATACTACTGCTGAGTACAGCCCTGAATGGATAAACTGGACATTTTCCTGTGAACAGCAGCTTTTAACAATCAAGCTGTCTAAATCGTGGATCTTGTGAACATGATTTAAATTTCTTTTCTACTCAATCTTCGTTTCCTACCTTTTCATTTTCCCTGTTAGAACAGATTCAGTTTTTAAACATTGCCTTAATTCTAAGGGGGTTTTGTGCTGCTACATCACCCCACCTGCTTCTCCCCACTCCTTTTTGGCTTTTCTAAAATTCTTTGATACGCAGTGTACATTTGCTGAGTTTTAGTGAGGTTATTTTTAAATATCATCCACACAGTCTGCTTTCTGCCTGCTTATTGTATCTTTTTTTTTAACAGGTTCCTTCCCACTCCCTCCCTGCTCTTTTTTAAAACATCAAAATACTAATGCAGTGATTTCTAGGATTTATTGCATCTACAAAGATGCTAAATATCTACCCAAAGATACATGCTACAGAGTAGATTACTGAAAGTAATACTTCAAAAAGGTCCTGCACACTGCTCAGTACAGGATCTAGTCTTGTGCTAATTCTCTTGCTGCCTTCAAGATTATGCCCACCCTTTGAAGAAATAATTTCTGATTAGTAAAACTGTAATTTTCTACCATGCCCTAAAGTGATGCACCCTGCTGCCACACACACACTCCTGAAGGTTACCATATGCCCTGGACCAATCAACTTTAATTTCTAGTCCTAAACATATTTCTGATTTCAATCACTAGGTCATAATCCCTACATTACAAACATTCTGACTGTGAGGCAGATAGTACAGCCTTTATATTCTGGTTTTCTTGGTGAGGAAAGCCTGATTCCCAAAGGCTCTATATTGCTTACCAACAAGAGCTTGCCTATGTTTTAAGTTTAGTTTTATATATATCTTGTCATTCCTCTGACATTCCTTGCTCTATTATATAAATATATATCTCACAGTTAAAGCACCTACTGATTTTCTTTCAGCAACTTTGACAGAGGTATCACATCATATAATAATTCAATTAAAGAAAAAATAATCAAGCTGTCCTACTTTAATTGCCTTATTTCATAGATTAAAAATCTGTTACTTCTTTGTTTCTGTACTTGCTTGTGGTAAAGTCCTAAAATTAACTGGTTCATGCAAACAGTTTCTATAAACTACTGTAAACACAAATGTGCATGAAAGCATAATAAACTGTCTCCACAATTCAGAAAATTCTGGAAAGCAGTATTCAAACTTTCAGTAATTTTCAGTCTCCCAAATCAGAGTTACATTCAAATCAAACAGCAAGCACTGAAGATAAGAAGAGGAACCAGCACCTGTGTAGTTTCATTTCGTTTTCTTGATAAAGCTCAGTCATTACTTTAAGTTTCTGCTGAAGCTTTTGAACTTCGCTTTCAAAAGATTCATTTTCAGACTGCAAGGAAGCTTGCTGGCTTTGGAGGGCTTCTATGCGTTCTGTCAAAATTAGAGATAATTATATTGGGAAAACACATTGAAAATATTTCAGTACACAAAAGTCTGTAAAAACCTTTGATCCTATGTTGATTTGGTAACACAAGATACAAAGTTAACATATTTCAATATATGACACAAAATGAGAAACCAGCAACTATACTCTCTACCTACCACGAAGTGCAGCCCTGTGCGTGTATCAGGCCTTTGCTCCAAGCTACCTAACTTCTTTGAAAACAACTCAGTTTTGTAATTCAGAGTCTAAATTTTCATTTAGGGTTCTTACTACTGTAATTATTTGACTAAAGGAGTACAACTAGCACCACCATATGCTCTTGCAGATTAACCTATACAAGGTCCTCCTCAAGAGCCTGAATGGGTAACTCAGATTTGTCAAACTACCTTATCTTTCCAAATTGAATTCAAAGTCATGTTTCTTTTCCTATTTACTATTCCTGTGCCTCTTTTCAAGAAATATAATAAAGCTTCAACTAAGTTTGAACATCTTAATGAGACAGAGCTACAGTCAATTTGGAGAACTCACTAGCACAAGGAATATGTTTAAAGGACTGTTAAGAAACTGAAAAATACAGTCTGACAGAGCATTTCTCCACCCAAATAACTAAGCCATACATTCACAAGTGCTGGCTACTCTGCCAGTTGTGATTATGAAAGCAATAGCTAGTTACAGGTTTTAATTTGAACTTGAGTTGTTTTCATTTCATAAGGTTTAATTCAGTATGTCCTACACAACAGAGGAAAAAAACAGCAAGATGTTTTTAAGTTCAATTCACTAAATGCAGCACTTTTTATTTTAAGGATTGAGTTTGCATGCATTACAAACTAACTATAATTAAGCTACTCTTTTAATAGATGGTTTAAAATTTAGATTAAAACTTGTTTTATGTCCAGAAATTATGTAAAGGAGGTATTATGTATTTATTAACATTACTTTGCTCTTGTATTTTAAGATTCTACAGCTACCTTTATAGTTACAGAATATTCCAACAGAGTACAACCAAATTATGACTTTGATTGCTCCACATGTAAAATCATGTATTTAAAATAGCTAAGCAACTTAAAAATTAATTTAAAAAATCAAGTAGTTATTACTGTAAACTTAATTCAGTTTTTACTGGAATTAATACTTGCAGCCTGTAACACCATTTTACCAAAGCAGCATCTTAAAGGCAAAACAGAATTTAATTACCCATAAGTTCTTCTTTAGCTTTATTTTCATCAGACAGTTTTGAATACATTTGGTCTCTTTCTGCTTCCATGGTCTTTAAACAAGCATTTAACTACAATCAAAATTGAAAAAAAAGGAGAACATTATAAGATTACAAGATTAAGAAAGTGTTTGCATGCAAAAATATCTAATTAAGCATTAAAATATGCTGAACTCTGATACTGATATTACCAGAATAACTACATATTAGTTTCCCCTCTTCTACCCACAAGGTTCTTAAAATCACGTACCTTTGCAGCATAGATCAATTTCTTTACAGTTCGTTTTTGCTCATCATCTGCTTGAAGGAATAGAACAATAAATCATGTAAAAAGCATGAAAGGGTTTGTGACAGAGCTTACTGCTATTATTTGGTTTTTATACAAGAGCAATGCCAACATACAACATAGGTATGCCAACAATAGGCACAGCATACTTGGAGGATAAAGGAGCAAAAACAAAGCAGGGGTGTGAGTAGAAGATATGCCATTGTAGTGCTTTGTTTGCCAGTCAATCACAACTCAGACTGGTCATGCTAACAGTGAGATGCTGAATACACGCTGTAAGATTGATGGGCTTGTGCCCTGTGATACCATAAGCACCAGCAAAAAAAGAAGCTGCAGCAAGAAGGAGGAGGAAAAAGGGCTTTTCTGTGTTGCTGTTTAAGGGGACTCACATCTACACCCTTAGATGACACTGCTATCACACTGCCTGCAACAAGTAACACCTCTGTAAGGATAAGGAAGCAAAAATTAGGCTCTAAGGACCCTCAGTACTACTGCTGGGAGGAACTTGAAGAATAAATAAAAGCAAGATTTCCACCTAGAAATGCCACAAAGTCACTGCTTAATATACAGACACATGCTGCAGAATTCTCCAAGAGACTGACCACTGAGTCTTTACATTGCTCTATGACAGTCTGTATGCCACACAGTGCTGAACAGGAAAATAGGTTGCTATTCCAGAGATGTCCAAGCATCAGTTGGACATCTCTGTCCAACATGAATGACATTGGGTGAGATTTAAAAATCTGACTTCTATAAAGCTAATCTTGCAACTTTCCTGGCAGTTAGTCAGTTCTGTATTTCTAAAACATCTGTTAAATATTTAAATAGGGAAACCATACCTAAGTGCTCTCCATTCTCTGTTTCCCCCTTTATATCCGTGTCCCAGTGGTTGTCTTCAGTGTCACCATCTTCTTGTATTGCTGAACTCCAGTCTTTCATATTCAGTATATATTGTGTCAGTGACTAAGAAAAAGCACACAAAAACCTCACAAACAAATACAAGCAATGAAAACGTAGCTATCATTACAATTACTTTCTAAGATTTCTGTCCTTTATTTAGTTCCCTTAGTAGATTAAGTCAGCCCCACATACAAGATTCTAGATGTCTGATAATACTTTTTCTATCAAAGCATGTACTTGCAGGTCAACAGCCACATCCTTGTGAAGAATTTTCAGACAGCTCTAAGCATGGATGATTTTAGTGTGCCTTGTATATATATACAACTTGTGGCTTGTATATATACACAACTATAAGAATATACACTCAAGTTCCACACTACAAACTGGGGACAGGGGGGAAAGCCAATACTCTATCAGAACTAAAAGAGTTTCTCCTTAGTTGTCTTTATCAGACAACTCCATCGTGCTGCTAAGCAACCTTTTTTTAATTAGCCAGAAACATTACATTAGAGAATAGAGACAGCAAAAAATAGCCTCAAACAGTGTAAGGCATATTAAGACAAAGAGAGGTTGTCAGGCTTTCTTGCAACTCTACGATTAGCATCAGTCTGAATAATTTGATTCAATCCTAAATGTCATCATTTACCTTGATTTGGCTCTCTTTATTTTTCAAAACTTCTTCTACATCTGTTTTAGAAGACTCAAACATCTTTGTTTGTTCATTTAGTTCACTAAGTCGTTCACCCCATCCTTCAGCTTCTTGTAAAAGCTAAAAAGGGAAATACCAGATTAGTGTGACTGTCTACAAAACCAAGAATTGAGGATGAACAGTACTGAGCCTGTTACAGGTATTGGCTATACATAAGTGGGATTTAAACCTCTCACCCACCAGTAAGAATTAACAGAGATAAGACTACAAAAAAGTTAGCCAAAAAGTTGAAAACTAAGACTTCCATATGTAGTTCAGTTGCTTTAGCTGCTATAGCTGTTCACTGTAATTACTTGTTAGGATATTTTTAAGCATTTATAGCATGTGTTTAGTTTATTCCACTGAAGTTTAAAAACCTTGATGTGACAATAGCAATGAATACAAAATAGTGACAATTTATTTAACAATGACATACACTGGAGAATGGATGGAAAACATACCCCAATAGGAATACACACTTCTGAAGTGGTGCCTGTGTCTTTTCAACTTAGAAGCGGTCAAAGAAGTAAGGGAAAACAGGAAGCTTTTAGGCAGTTATTTATATTCATGTGACTCGCAAAACTGTACTATTTCTCTTCCTCCACACCTCTTGAAGTAGTTTTAAAATATTATTTTAAGAAAGCTTCCCCATTAATGAAAGTCACAGCTGTGTGTAATCAACACCTACTAGTACGTATCTCTGCAACTGACTGTGCTTAACTAAAATGATAGGTAGGTTCCACGGTCACATCTTACAGATATTCCCTAGTAAAATCTCATGTCACAGAGTAAAGGGATTAGAACACCTCATCATCAGCTATTAAAAACAACCACTGCAACATATTAACTCATGACATCGTGAGAACAAAATTGAACAGATGCAAATTTCTGTTAAGACAAAACACGTGCTACCACAACATGGGGTAAAGTACAACCAAATTGTCTTAAGAGTCTGTCAAAAAATACTGCTTGAAGTTGCACAACAGACAATCAATTTAAGAGCAGTAAATGTACAGAAAAGAACAACTAAGTTGAGCAGTAAGAACGTCACAGGCAGTTATACTAAAAATATAACCAGAAAATGGTAATTAAACAGGGGAACTGCCACGCAAATAGACAAGCAAGCCTGAACACTACTTATCAAAGAGAAACCAGACAGCATAGAACAAAAGGTATGTGACTAGAATTGAATTAACACACATTGCCTCTTGGCACACAATTGCACTCTCCAAGCCATAAAAGCCACGTATGCATTTGCAGCAGCATGTAAACAACATATTAGGGATCAGAAGACATACACAAACAACTATTTTTATAATTTTCATCATCAAAAGATGACTTTTAAGAGATTTCCTCTTCATGAAGCCAAAGAGAATATAAATTTACATGACTTTATACACCTGTAAGAATTACAATAAAGAGAGACAGCAAGGAATTTGCAATGAGTTAAAGCAATACATATTTCCAATGTTCCTGAAGAAGAAAAAAAAACAAACCAAAAAACCAGCAAAGCACAGAAGTTCATTAACAGTTCCCTTGTTCAACCTAAAAGACCCAGTGCTCTCTCTGACACATCACAAACCTGAAACAGCACATCTCCTATAAAATTTAAGCTATGATGTGCCAGATGATCATGACCCATTTATGCAAATGGCAGAGGAAGAAAGGACTCTAGTTTCTGTGAACAAATAACACCTTTGTTACCTTTTGAGCATACGTGAAATTCCATCTTAAAAAAAATAAGAAAGAAAAACAAAGTAGGATATGGATATTCTGATATAGTTTACTAACTCTCACAATTAGAAAGCACCTCAGAAATGAGAACACAAATAAATAAAGCAGACACTTTCTCTTTTTTACTTATCAGCTTCCAGCAAGAAATAACACTAGGTTATTTATCTACTAAAAAGCACAACAAACTACAATATGCACAAATGTTCTCAAACTACTAAAAACTGCAACAAACCTCAGTTAACAACAAAGTGTAGCAATTAATCCTAAATAATGTGGCTAAGGAAATACTTATACCCTAGTTGTTTTATCTGGAAGGAATGCAAAAGAACTTTTTTCACCTAGGAACGTGGCAATTAAACACTGAAAATTGTTTTTACTGATTTTTTTTCCCCTGGTTTTCCTTGATATAAAATGATTGCCTAAGAAATATAGGCAATTGCCAGCACTTAGTATTATCTCTAAGTACTATTTTTTACTTTATTAAAAAGGAAGGAAAGTGAAGATTTTTGTCACACACACAAATAATTGGATTATTTCTATCTGAACCCAAGAAATTACCACAGGGGGGAATAAATAGAAAATTCCTGTCTATTAAAAATTTATGTATTGCTTCTCAAAATTTACTACATAAGAGTACTGTCACATTTGAAACAAAGCATTGAGACCAGACCCTTCCTCCTCACAAAAATGAAGAGGATGTAGAGATTAGAAAAAAAAAAACAGACTCTCGAAAGAATATCATTCTCAAGTAGCTTAATCTCACAATTATAACAGTCAAATCCACTGCTTCTCCACCCACAGCTCTTAACAAAACTGTCTTCTTTCTTTGTTAATCACAAACATAGACTCCTTCTAGGATTAGGGAACAAGATCAAGTTTTACTAACAGAGTTGTGCAGAAATGAAATATTCCTCCTGCAAAAAAAAAAATTATTTCTAGTATCCCTTTCTTTTTTCCTGAACCACTAAGTCTGACATACACCATGTTTCGACAGAGAGGATTAAAGCACTCCCTTTTTATAAGACTGCTAAAAAGCAACAGGCCTGTACTTCCACTACCACTACTCCTTCCCCCATGCAAGTATCGATCAGGTTATTCCTCAGACAACAGGATGATAATATTCCTCAGATCATCAATCAGCCAGGAAAATAAGCACATATCCATTAAAACCACAACAAACCACCTCAAACTAACATTACACAGAACATTACATGTTCATATAAAATATCTATTTGTTACAAAAAAAGAAATAGCTGCACTGTAAAGCAACCTATTGCACAGGACAACTATTGCATATACTAAATATTTTAAAATATTCAGCATTCTTTGTGATCTGGCTACAGCACCGAGGAAAACAGACAATTAAAATTTGGGAAGTAACAATCTTTTCTGCTCCTCTCTATTACATATCTGACTTTCAATTAATACATCTACAGTGGTACTAGAGTATGTTTTTTACCTGTCTTCTGAATACTCTGCAATTCCTCAATTTCTTTGTTTTTCTAAATCAAGTAGAAGAATTTTCTCTCTGCCTCTGTAGAGAATCCTAGTAGTAGACTTGTTCAGGTATTTCTGCTTTCCAACAGATCTCAGCAAAGTTCTTACCAGACTTACATTAGCACATGCACTCCTTCCACTGAGCTCCATGCATGATTCCCCACAAACTGCAACTACTGCATTTCTTTTAAAGAGAATTATTTTATACAAACATAAAATTGTTTTAAAAACCATGTCCTCTTCCTCATTCCATTTACTAAAACACACAACAGGTTGTTAGTAAACTTGTTGAGGATGAGCTCTTTGGAGAAATCATATTTATCATAGGAAAACACAGTATTTCCAAGGATGGCTAGGAAGAACCTACCTGTTTCTCACTTTCCTGGAGATGGCTGTTTTCATCTACTGCATCTTGAACAGATGTCTTGAGTCTCTCAGTATTAATCTGATACACTTTTAGGGTGGACTTGGCCTAAGTGAAATTAAAAAGTCTGTTGCTTAAATGGTATTGGTGAAGATATAGGTAGGGTCATGATGGTATTACCGGAGTTGTCTTAGGTTTTCTGGCTGTGCTACATATATATTCTCACATTTTCTCTACAATTTCAACAGTTTTTGCTGACTGTAGTTTCACAATACTATGTATCATTGAGGAGTAAGAAAACCAAGAAAAGACAAGGTAACTACTTCTCAATAAATGCCAATCACTATATGAAATTACAAGTTGCTCAATCAAGCCACACCAAAGTAATAACTTTACAAACTCTTTTGGTTTACACAGCATACGATCTCTGCATCCCTAACAGAAAAAAAATTAAAGCAGTAACTACATAGGGAATATAGAAATTGCAAAGATTTGAAAAGAGAAACTATAAACGTTATACATACCTCATCAATTTGTGACTGGATAGATTTTTCTTCATTCTCTAAAGACTCCACTTTCTCCTGAATTTCAGACACCTGAAAATTATTAGTTGTCATACACCTTCTTTCACATATTTGACTGACAATGTCTAGGCAATTGATAAAATTATTTTTATTTTTAAACTGAGAAAGTTCTACTGCTGAGTCAGTAAAAATGTGTGTAAAAATATGTTGCAACAAAACCAGCTTTTCTTCTTTTAAATATTTTCCTTTATCATTTTTCTAATGTTACAGGGAAGACAAAATGGAAAGTGTAGTTTTTATTTCAGAACACACAAAGAAAATAGTTTGTCTTATCTGCAGAGATTTTTTCTGTGAGAATTTTTTCTTAAATGAATAGAAAGACAGGATTCTATTTATTCTTACCAAGGTATCATTTTCCAACTGCTTAGATTTTTCTTCTTCCAGTTCTTTTTCTAGATTTTCTATTTCCTCGTTGAGTTTCAAGTTTGACTTGTTCAGCTTTTCATGCATTTCCTAAATCAAGTTGGTTTGTGAGTTAATAAAACATGTGATATTAATTACATATGAAGACAACAAGTATATTTTAAATATGACAGCAAAGTACGTTTCACTCAAATACTCTAGAGACTCCTGCATGAACAAAAGCTGTAAGAATTAGCTCTGCAGGATCTGAGGTGCAAAATGAAATAAACCTACTTGCTTTTTTTAACATGAATTATAAAGATCCTATTAGGTATTTGATTCACTTATCCAGAACTCTTCCACAAATATATTCTCAGTTTGGGGGATATAAACAATGTAGTGGTAATTTTTCTTTCAAACTGTGCACCTGTAGACTGTGGAAATTATTTGAATTAGATAAGATGTGAGAAAAAAAAATTCATGCACTACCCTCTCTCCTAGAAATGGGAACAATTTACTTCTCAAATATTGTCCAATATGCCATTTGTTCTAGTATTATTCATCCTCAATGCAATTGTTAAAAAAGGCTTCTCATAATTTAAATGATTAAGTCATTTTCAGTAACCCACTCAAAACTATTGCATTGGAGTTTCTGGGTTTGTCTGACTTTTTTTGCTATTGTTTTTACTTAGTTTGTTTGGGTGTTTTTTAATATGAGCCACATTTTTCCCAAAATATTGCCTTATATTGTAGAAATAACAATTTCCATTAATCTTTTTACCTCAAAAAAAGATGCATCTGTTGATTCTTTCGTAGTGTTACCATCCTTCAGAGACAACTGTAAATCTTCAAACTGAAAAGGAATTACTTTATGTCAGAATATAGGTAAATAATTAACTAAATACTAGCATTAATTTGGAATGCTCTAGTCTGAAACACAGACATCACCTAAATATTCACAAATGCACCTTGCTGGAAATCAGGAAAGCCTTAACCCTACTACAATATCCCAGTGATATAAACAAAAAAAAAAGACATTTTGAAGTTGCTTCCAGTGAAATATGTTGTACTGCAAGTTTGAAGTCAGAACTTGCTAACACCTTAATTGCTCTTAAAGACACTGACAGAAAAAAGCATTTGAAGAATCCCTTTGTAAGCTTTAAAACGTCTTACTTTTCTAAAAGTTAATACTTTACTTGATAGAATCCATTTCTACAACACATCTGAAAGCAATAAATGAGGACCGTTACCTCTTTTTTGCAGAGGCTGAGTTTTTCAAGAATTTTGCATTTTTCTTCAACTAGTTCAGCAACTTTATTGGCAAGCTGTTTTTCCCTTCCTAAAAAGTGAAAGACAAGCAAATGTTGCATCATCCAAATAATTAAAGGTGAAAAAAGAAAGAATAAAGTCATATTCCAGAGAAATATGAAAAATGAAGTATCAAAAATAAGCTTACCTACATAAAGTCGACTTCTAACCTGGGAAAAAAAGAGAATAAATATTGAAAATGTCTGATCAATTACTCTCACATAGTATCTGAAAACTAATCTTTTAAGCTGTGATTCCATGCCAAGCTTAACCATGGAACTTAAAAAAGGAATATAAATATGGCTCCTACTAAAAACAGGCAATCATATCCGCTGCTCTCACCCCCTCCATGTCTGTGTGTTTGCCCTGTCCTTCTCCCACTCTTATCAGACCAAAGAGGGGAAAGGAGATTAGTTTTCACCTGGATCACTTTAATAACACACCTCTGTGTATTCACCACGTAACACACAGTCAGAAGAGTAGAAAAGTGAAGGGAGGGGGAAGCTCCACACGTGAGCTCAGATTTCCTATTGGGAAAGATCTCCCAGGCATTACAACACACAACAGCTAAAGCTGCAGTAAGGTACTACCTGATGGGCATCCTTCAAGTGCCAAGTGAGCAGCTGCCACTGGGGTCTAGTGCCCTAGAATTAAAATCTAACAAACTGCAGGGCAAAATCTGTCACAAATGGCCTCTACAGGAGAGGCAGAACTTGGCTGAACCCACAGAACTGTTCCAACACAGCATTTCTCTCACGGCTGGGCCTGGGTCACGTGCCTAAGGTAACAATGGGGCCCTCAGATCTTCCCTGTTTCCTCCTAATTTAAAGCCAAATAACGAAAAAAGGGTAAGAAAGTTGTAAGTATACTTTTATCCTATCATCCCCAATGGATGTTTAGTTACTCCATTACTTTTCAGTAACCATCAATTCTTCAAGGAGCAGCCAGTGCAGTTCTAAGTATGGATGACTGAAAAAGCTATCAATAACTTCTGTAATATCTCCTGCCTTAAGTGGCATGTGCAGGAGGAAAACAATACTAGGCTAGCTGCTTGCATGATTTCAGCTCAAATGCCTTTTGTATCACCCAGAGGGATACCTCTAGAGAACAAAAGGTACGACCAAATTATAGTTACATTAACTTACACAAACACTGATCCCCTTACAGAGAAGGTCCGTTCATGTTAAAACCCTAAAAATGCAGTTGCTCATATCTGAAAAACTAAGCAGCTATGGAACCAGTCTTAAAACATGAGTATCATTACACCTACTACCCAAATCACAATGACTGTATGAGAGTATGTGAAAAATGGGAAGAAGTTTAGAATACTGAATTACTGATACTCACCCCATTTCTGCAGCAGGGAAAGTACGGCACGCAACTTTTATTACTCAGATCTTTACTTACTCTCAAGAGAAGATAGGCATTACCTCAAAAATACTATCTGATTTGTGCATTGAAAGGTTTCAGTACTGCAACTCTCAAAGTCATCGGATTAAAGCATGCAGTTAAATTGGTTCAATGTTGCTGTGTTGCAATAAACAGAATCCAGGCACCACTGCTCAAAGAGTTTTAAAATGCCTCCCTTGACAGGAAACCACATGGATTGCTTTTTCTTGAAAGACCTGAGCTGCTCTGGCTATGGCCAGGCTAGTCACAGAGATATCAATACACACAGCAATACATACACCCTAGGGAAGACATCTGTATCCTGTGAAAATAATTTAAGGGCTGACTTTGAAAGTCCACTGTAGAAATTAAAAAGAGGAAGCCTTACTGCAGCGAGTTTCATTGCATTTCCTCTTACAACAGTCACTCACTACATGTCCAAACACTTTTTATTCTGACAAAACAGACTTTTCAACTTCTCTTTTACAGAGACTCTAAATTAAATCACAATAGATTTAAAACTCTGAAGCATTATCTATCTTGAACAGGAAGGATAACAACTTCAATGCAAACTATTAATATACTCTATGTATCTGCAAGTAACTTGAACACTTTCTGCGCTGGTTTTGTCTGGAATAGAGTTAATTTTCTTCACAGTAGCTGGCATGGGACTGTATTTTGGACTTGTGCTGAAAAGCACTGAAAACACACGGATGTTTTAGATATTGCTGAGCACTGTTCACACAGAGTCAAGACCTCTTCTGCTTCTCACCCACAAGGAGGCTTCAGGTTCACAAGAAGCTGGGAGGGGACACAGGACAGCTGATCACAGCTGACCAGAGGGATAACCCACACCACGCTGACATCGTGCTCAGCACAGAAAACTGAGGGGAAGGAGGAGGAAGGGGGGGGTGGGTGTGGAGTGATGGAGTTTGTCTTCTAGAGTAAGTGCTACATGTGACGGAGCCCTGCTTTCTTGGAGATAGCTGAACACCTGCCTGCCCATGGGAAGCAGTGAATCAATTCTCTGTTTTGCTTTGTTGCATGAACTGCTTTTGATTTTCCTACTGAACTGTCTTCATCTCAACCCACGAGTTTTCTAACTTTTAGTCCTCTGATTCTCTCCCTCTTTCCAAAGTGACAGAGGGAGTGGCTGTGTGGTGCTTAGTTACTGTCTGGGGTCAGACCCAACACTTACTGATTGATAACTTCTGTACAGGAACAAGAGAATGGTCAAGGCTCCAACAATGCCAGCACAAATCACTATTTCCCACGGGAAACCATACAGATCAGGCCCAGGTCTCATATCTTCAGGCAGTGAAGCCACAGCCTGAAAAGTAAAGTAAAAAGCTTCAGCTAAAGGAAAAGAGGCTAATATTAGCCACAGAAACAGAGATTACGTGTTGACATTGTTTACTTCCAAGGCTTGTATATCTATTTCTTTTCCAAAACTCTGAGAAAATGATTAACAGAAGTATTTGATTTTTAAATGATAGATTTACCAAGTGAAGGAAAAAAAAAGTTCCAACAAGATATGAAAATCAACAGACAAAGCTCTGAAACCTTTTCTTTCTGAGACTATCAATTATCCAATGATTTGGGTTGAAAGGGATCTAAAAGATCATCTCATTTCAATCCTTCTGCCAGTGGCAAGAACACTTCCCACTGGACCTACTTCCCCAAAACCCATCCAGCCTGCCCATGAACACTTGAAGAGATGGGGCATCCACAGCTTCTCTGGACAGCCTGCTCCAGTGCCACATCAACCCCACAGTAAAGAATTTCCTTCTCTTATCTAACCTAAACTCATCCTCTCCCGTTTAAAGCCATCCCCCCTCATCCTATCAGTATGTGCCCTTGTAAAAGCGCCTCTCAAGCCTTTTTGTTGGCCTCTTCAGGTACTGAGAATTTACTATGGAAAATTCTCCTTTGAGTTGTCTTACACATTTCTCTGCTGGAAGAATCAACAATAGTAAGTACCTCTTAACTGTCTGGTAGAAAACTTGCTTGGTAGAAAAACCTGTTCAACCAACCTCATGCTAAAATAACATATTGAACACACCGGTGATTTAACACATCTTAAACACTTCGATACACTCGCGTTTCATTTGTAAACGGATCTGTTTGCTCAAAGATACGACGTGCTCCATGTGGCTCCAATTTACTACACGTGACCCGTGCTAAGGACCCGGTGCTGTGCACTTAAGCCTTTATTTCGATTTCTCCCGTGCCCGAGCGCCTGGGCAGCAGCGCTGCTCAAGACCCCGGCCCTCGCGGGGGCTGCGCCAAGCCCCGCGTCACTCCGTCACTCACCCAGCGCAGCCCTTCCCAG
>NW_005054301.1:6727346-6752295 GCF_000277835.1 Geospiza fortis
GCCGCAGGTGGGTCCCGGGTGCGCAGGGCTGGGCGGGCCCAGCTCTGCCGAGTGCCTGCGCTAAAAATGACCTGCCGGGCTGCTGATAGCAGGTGTAAGAGAACGTGCAATGCCACATAGCGAAGGATTCTTCTTCGTCTCCTTCACTAAGATTAACGCTAATTTGATTCGGTTTGGGTTTTGTTTTTTAACTGCTTTAAAAAAACAAAACAAAACCAAAACAAACCCCAACAACAACAGCAGCAAACCACAAAAATCCACAAACAAACAAACCCCCCCTTCCCCCGTGTGCTAGCGACTTTTACAACGCAAGGTGCGCGACTGGACTGCAAAGCACCTAAGGGACCAGAATAGGTGGAAGTGCCTTTTTTAGCTTTTTTAGCTGTATCAAACAGTACAACAAGGAGTTTGGCCGTAGCAGTGAACTGTCAGTGAGTTGTAGTCAGTCACGAGGGCCAAAGCCCCTCCATTTTCCTCATCCTAAACTACAATTTAACCATATTCTATATACATACACTGGAAATCGGAAATAAATTTATGTGGTTCTTAAACTTCAATTACCCCATCTAAACGAAGTTCAACCAAAGCACCGCAGTGAAGTTTACCAAATGGCACTTTACCGGCCACCACTCTTATTTAGAGCAGACAGTGCAGGAACAGCTGCCTTTTCCTCACATTGCTCTGGCAGCGTGGTTTCTTGCGCAGTTGTGCCCCTTAAGGTTCACCTTCACTCTGCACTAAGTTTTGATGTTTAAGACGCCCCCATAGCAATAATAACCCCATTTCTATTTTATATATATATATTGCATAGAAACATATCTTTAATGCAATTACGAACAAGGGGAGGATTTGTGAATCAAGGCTTTGAAAATACTGTTTAAAAACAAGGGAACTTGTCTGGTTATTTTATCCATCATAAGCCCAGTTTTTAAAGTCTAAGCAAATTTAATGAGTACTGTTCTGAGAACTAGAGGGAGCTATTAGTTTCATTAAAAAAAAAAAGAAACAAAACAAAACAAAACAATATTAAAACACCACTCAGGTGTTTCCTGCCTGTTAAAAAAGCTCACAAAACAAAACCCCAAATCCTCACACCCTAAGTTCATCAGATTCTGCACTGCAAAGGGGCAGATGATGAACAGTTGACCTAAAATTTTCTTGTGCTCTGTCTCATTTGGCATCAGATAACCCTGGAAGCAGGGAACTGTAGAGGGTTTATTTAAAAGGATTTTTTCTCGTTTTTAAGGAGTTTTGCTGCAGAACATAACTTGTATCTGGCTTAAATTTGCACTAATGTTGATGTTATATCATGGAAAGAATTCTTACCGTTTGGATGACAATCACCACTGCTGACGATGCAGATTTTATTGTTTCTCTGAACTCAAGAGCATTCAAGCACAGAAGTATCTGATGTATCCAGCCTCCTTCTGGTTTGATCATAAGGAATAAAACAAGAGGTTTTACATTACTATTGTCAACTTCATATAATTCCAACTGGATTAATTTTTTGGGTTTTTTTTGGTTTTTTTGTGATTGCAAATTTATTTTCCTTAAAATTATGAAACTTAGCACTTACCATTACTTGGAACATAGTGCTGGATGGCGTCAGAGAAAGATGTTTTGACATCAGCTTCAGAGTCAGATGCTGAACTGTCCATTTTTGTTTCAGAATTTACTGAAGCAATGGCAGTTGCTTTTGAATCTTGGTTACTGTCATGTTCACTGTCTGCAGCTGCATACATTTCATGCTCCTTCTCTGGTGTTTCTTCTAGTAGCTTTCTTCTGCCTACTCCTGCACATAATTGTGAAGGGAAATAATGGTTACTTTTAGAGGATTCAACTTACTACTATAAGATATTAACTTCTACAGGGATTTTAATTTCTTTGTTTTTATTTTCCTCAACTTAAAGCCCAACACTAGAGTAAATGGGCTACAGATGTATGACTTAAGAAACACTATACAAATAATGATCTCAGAATTTGAAGGATAGAACTTTAAGCAAAACTTACACTGTAGTAAAGTGATTAAAAATAAGTGTTCAGGAAAAAATATATTTGGTTTGATAGTTTGTAGATTCCCTGGTCAGGATTAGTAAGTCTCTTTTTTATATCCAAATACAAGTGGGGTAAGCTTTAGAGCGAGAACAGTTGAAAATACCATGCAGGATTAAAGATTAACAAATTCCAAGATACCAAGCAAAATACAAGATACCACACGCATGTTCATGTAGAAGTATGACTGAAGGCACCTGGCTGCCTCAGTTTTAGTAACTTGGAGTAAATGCCTGAAGCCAATAAAACACTGCTTGCAAAAAAACCCACACCATGCTTACCCACAAAGAAAAAAAGTTACAGATTGTTAAATTTAGTAATATGCTTCAAGACAGTACTTGCCAAAGATACACATCAGAAGTAGTCCAGTAGTTCAAGAGGAGTAATTTGCTCTGAAACTGTTACCATTATATTAACTCAACTCCTGTTATCAGATCCTCAAAATATCATAGATCAGTCCATAACTGTTATGAGTTAGGCTCACTACCTCTTCATTTTAAATCACCAGAAGGAGACAGTGTTCCATCTGTTGTGGTTTTATTTTTGCCAAGAAAGGATATTTTGTTCTTGCTAAATCACTGTTAGTGAAACATTACTCTAGTAACTTTAGCTGCAGTTTGGGCAGCACACTTAATTGTTATAGCAGACAAAAGCTCTGGCAGCTCTAGAAGAACATTCCTTTTTTCTGTATATTTTTCCTGCTCAGTGTCCAAATTGTGCCCCTTTTGTGCAGACACAATGACCTGTTCCCTCCACATAGCATTATCTTTGGTTGAGCAAGCTGTGATTTCACTGTGAATCTTTTCAAATTGCTGGTGCTGCAGCAGTTTTCTTCCATCACAGAGATACTCTAAGGGTTGCTTAACATCTTGTTTTAATTTAAATAAAATTGTTGACATGTGATTAATAGGTTTGGTAAATCTCTTTATCATACAATATTTGCCTGGTTTTGGTTTTTTCTGCACCTTCTCTATATTTAATAGTATCTTACATTGGTCAGGTTCCTTTCAACTTCCTCTCATTCTTCTGTGCAGTATTCAAGTGCACTTGTCCTAATGTCACTTCTATTTTAATTTGGGTTTTTTGACCAAACTTAAATGCTTAGACTTTTTTTAACAGGGTTAATTGTTAGTTTTACTAAATATATTTTCAAACAACCCTGATTGTCTAATAAAAATACTACTGAAATCCTTTTTGTTAGAATATAATTGCTATTATTTTTATTTCTGGATTTTGACGCTTATTTTCAGAATCTTTCTTTTTTTCTTCTCCTAACTAGTTTTAGTAGCAGCAATTTTTGTTCAGCATTACTCATCCTTTCAGTTACAACACCATCTTTTTCAACATCTACTCTATCAGCCAGGTTTCCGAGCAATCCCAGGTTGCCAGGATTTAATTAATCCAGTTTTTTAATTGCAGTCTGGCTTTCTAGTTAAATGGCTTTAGAAGACACTAGCTATTTTTTTTCTTTAAAAATTTCTTCTATTTTAGAGAGCTCCAAGGGTAAAATTTTACACTTGGTCAGACTTATATCACATGACTGTTACTTTTATTCTCAATAAATTTTCCTTAGAAATACTTTTTTGGACATGAATTCAGCTGAAGACTAGTATTACTTTGTCTTTTGAAGTAGTATGCCTTTCCAAACTCAGATTAATTTTCTATGCTTTTGTATCTTGCACTGTCATGCTGATTTGAATGGACTGGCCTAAGTCTGAGGATGTAGATTAATATTTTGTTTTACTATATCACAAGTGATTTTTATATTTCTTCCTGAGATCTATATTAAGACTGCCCATTCTCTGGTACCAGACACTGATGCTGGGAAGATGAATTTTCCAGTTTTAGTTCTCCTCCACCTTCCTGGGGGTGTTGCACATTTATAGGAATTTGTTCAGTTTATTGCTTCTCTCTGACAAGCTATTAGCAAGATTATCAAAAGTTGTCCAATCTTCTGCTCATTTGGTAGATTTTGCTGAAGTTTTTTCTCCACTGCCCTGTTTGTTACTTCTCACAGCCAGCTGACCAGGAAAGATCTTTCTCTGTGGAGGTATTTGTGTTACTGTTACCCGGTGTGCTATGTTTAACATTCTGATTAGAAGTGCCTTCAGTTTCTTTTCCCTGTGGCATTTTATCAAGGCTTACCAAAGTCTGTCTTTATTATGGAAGCTTAGTTCTTCTCAGATAGCGGTTTTTACCATCCATTTTGAAACTCCGTATTTTTCCAAATGGCCAGTTTCTTTGGAAAATCTGTTAAACTGAGGCCATTCAATAAGAGGTGAGGAGAGAAAGGTTGGTCTGGAGTCAGTTCTTGGGACTCCCCAGATTTCTGATGATGTTCATAACTAAAAATGTCCTGACTGAAATATTTGATGTTGTTTTCATAAAAACCCTGTGAGACACTTTTATTCTCTGATTTGTGAATTTCGTCTTTCATCAGTACTATCCGTTTTGAAATGGCTTTTGGATGCTGAATTTTTGTGCACCATAACCTTTGACTAGTTTGTCTTTCTTGGGTGTTTTTAGACTAAGACTTGGTTCACTGTCACATGAGGTCTTCTTTATGTCCAGATGATTTTTTGCAGTTCTTGGTAGTTCCCCATAATGCTGCACTTGCCCTTCTTTGGTTGTTGAACTCAGAAACTTCAGTATGCCCTCAAAATGACTAAAAGAGAAGCAATGGCTTTGTTCTGCAGCTATTTCAGGCTTTTCTCCTGTATTTTTTATGTCTAGGGATCACAATTTGGAGGGGCTCATGAGAACTAGACAATTGATTTGATGGAATTGATTCATGTTCCCGTTGATTATCATGTTTGCCCATATTATAATTAATAAAACCATTATAGATATTTGTATACCAACCTGATTGGCCCCGTCTGCTTTCTGACTCCTGATTTTTCTTTTCAGCTCCACTATTTCTCAGCAGTTGGCTTTCTGATACCAAGTCTTCTTCTGAACTGTAAAGTTCATTTGGCTTCTCTTTGTCATGTGTTAGTGTATCAAAAGATGATTCTGTGCTATTTGAGGTGGTTTTGGTGTCATTAAGAGTATGTGCACATGCTGATACCTCCCCAGGATTTGGCCTGTTACTGTTTGAATCTTTTATTTTTTGTGCATAATTCTCTTCTTCATCTGTCACCGCATTAACTATTTGCTTTGATTCTTTGCCCATATGTAATTCTTTCTGGTCTAAAGTCTGCTTTTCCTCATTCTTATTTGCTTGATCCGTTGTTTCTCTGCTTCTCTGGTCCTCTGTAGCAATTGTAGCTTCCTCAGCATGGCCAAAATTAAGAACATCACTTAAACCCAAATTAAACCAATTTGATTTGGATTCTTGGCTTCCACTCGTTTCTTCTTCTGGCAATACCTCGGTGACTGTTGTTTCCTGTTCAGTATTAGAATGCTCAGGCACACCAGAGACATCATGATTTTGTGGATCATTCTTTTCTGATGCCAAATCAACATCTTCATTCTTTTCACCAAAATACAGAAAGCTTGTCAGTCCACCTTCAAACCAACCAGATGCAGGGGGTTCTTGTTCCTCCTTATCACTTGACTCCTGTAAATCTGTAAAGCTGTAATTTTCAGCTGCTACCTCTGTTTCTCTGCCTTGATAATTACTTGCTTCTGAAGATTCAGTAACAGCTTTTAAGGGCTCTTCATCATTTTCACTTTCTGTGGTGAACCATCCTGAAATCCAGCTAGACTGAGTTTGCACAGATTCTGCTGGGAGACTGTTTTGCATTTGTGGATCTTCAGTATCATCTTTTCTAACCAAATTTTTGTTGATAGACTCCTGAATGTGAGATTCCTCTGAGTCATTTTCAGAAACTGATTCAATTCTTTCTTCATTTTGTATGGGGTCTCTTGTATATTTTAAGAGTTTGTTTTCATGCAGCTTTGATTCTGCATCAGACAATGAATATTCACTTTCTTTTTTGTGATCAAGTAATGTGTTATCTTCATTTTCAAAATTGTACTTATCTTCATTAAGACAAAGGAAATCAGTTTCCTAAAAGAATAATATTAACTTTTAGAATATTCTAATGTGTAATTCTACAGCAAAATATATTGTTGTTCTTTCTTTTATAACTTTACACAAAGAACTGTAATTAATTATATTATTCCTAAAGGTTCTACATCTAGATCTATATAAATCTATATCTATAGAAATTATTTTAGAGAACAATAAACATGCAACTGGAACAATTATAAAAACACATTTTGAATAATCTGAAGTAATCTGTCAACAGTTGAATTTCTAACTGGATATTAGATTTTCAGTTGTTGTAAACTACATTGGAAAATCTAGTGATGTTGATTCACCTTAGTGAGCATTTCAACTTCTTCTCCAATTAAAACTTCTTCAACCTTCACAGCATCTCTTGGGAAATATCCAAAATCCTTTCCTTTCTGTAAAAAATATAAAACTAATAATAGCATTTAAACTTCAGTGATATATATGTTAGGGACTTGCACATGTACTGGAAAAGTATAGATGAACAATAAGCTTATAGAACAGCCCCCTATCTCCTTAATTCTGTTTTGTCAAAAGATTGGTTTATTTTTCCTTCATGGAAGTGTTCCCCTTGGCATTTCAGAAGGCAAAAGGAAGGATATTACTCCATTCTATTATATTCTGTGTTGTTTTTATGAACATGTGTTTGTGCAGTACCAAAGCAGTGGCTTCAGCTGAAGACAGTACTGTGTGCACTGATGGTCACAGCCAACTCCTACTAAAATTGCCCACAAATTTCCCATTGTCTCAAATGGGAAAAATGTCGCGCCTTAATAACTAATGACCCATATTGAGTTACAAGAAAAATAGGATATGAAATTCAGATATGAGACTAGCTGCAGCTCAAGAGAAAATTACAAAGATGGCAACACTACAGAAAAAAAGTTAATGATAGGGCCCAGAAGAATCGAGTCCCTCTGGCCAAAAAAACAGTGGTGTCTTTACATCAAACCATTGCACATAGCCTTTAATGGAGGGATACATCTTGGAAAGCAAGGAATATGAGGTACCTGCAAAGATACTCTTGGATGAAAAAAACAGGAAGACAGAATTTCCCTGTTAAACAATAGATGTGACAGATTATTTACAGAAAAAAAACCCTACCCAAAAATGTACTAATGTCTTGTAGTTTTGAAGCACTTACACGGTTTTACTAGCAGTAAAACTTGATTTGGATCAATGCATCCATTCCTTCTTAAATGACTGTTCTAATTTCATTGACACTTGTTCCAAGTCATTAAATATGCATGATAACTTCTCTGGGAGCTTTCCTTAAGCACTGAACTGTGAAGTCAGGTCCCAGTACTGGATGTCTTACCCACAGACCTATAGGTAGGAACCTGACCTGATATATCTGTGTCTTCAAGGGAACCAGATTAAATAATTACAGCCAAATGATAAGATGAAGGAAACAGAAAACTTGTATTTGGATCTTGACTTTTTTCCTCTATGAGTGATCTTTGCCAGGATTTGATTTTCTCTTTCTGTATAAAGATGGTAACAATGGCCCAAATACTGTATTCATCCATGGCTGGTTAATATTCCAAAAGAGAGAGAAGATCCTTAGATACAAGCAGACTGTGGTTGTTATGCTATTACTATGTCTAAAATATTTATGGGGAAAGTCTTTCAGATTGAAGTACTTACACTTCCTGTCCACAAGTTTTCATTTTCCCTTGAAAGTTTGGAGTATACGATGATCTCCTCCCCCGTTTTGAAGTTAAGATAGCGGCAGTCAGGCCCTAAGTAGTCGGTAGTGGCTTGAACTCGGCTCATTGCCTCTGGAATATTATGGAAAGAAATAAACAAATACAGCAACCATTTAATCTGAAGTCACTTTACTGAAGAAATCTGATATATATCAAATACTGATGAATTGCAGTAGCAAATATTTTTATGTACGTGCTTTGTTACAATACTAATCCATTTATATCATCACATGGAAATCAACTAATGCAAGAAGCAGCCCTGTCTTGTTTTCTTTCCCATGTACTGCAGACATCAAGGAAAAAGCTCTTGTCCTATATGGACATTCTTCAGTGCTTGTTTAGCCAAGGTTTCAATGCTTAAATAGAAAGGACGTATGCAGGAAATTCAATTACTAAAGTAACTACATTAACATTAACATTTATTTAGGCTAAACAGCTAAAAAGTATTTCCCAGGCATATTTATAATTTTATATTTCAGAATTTCTAAGTTAGATCTAGTAATTATTTTAGGGATTTTGTCCTCTTTTTTGAATACATTTATCTTATGATAAAAATACATAAATTCTAGGAATATAAACCTTAAACATGTTGTTAAAACCAAAGTTTCCAGTTCAGTTTGAATTATTTTAAGTTTTCTTTGTCTCCATCCCAGTCTCCCCACAGAAATCACTCATTAGTGATGTGCCCTAGTCAGTTTGGAGCCCCTTTCACATGCTGTTCCACAAAGGTAGACATCTCTGAACATCCAAAACCTACTGAAGTTGGTATGGCTCCCACAAGAAAATAGAAATCCATCATCAGAGGAAATCTAAGGTCTCTCCCACTTCAGGGGAAATGGAAGATTGCAAATACATTGAAAATACAACACTTAAGTCTGCTAAACAAATGGAAAAAGGTTAGAAACAGCTTCAAGTATGATTATGACAGGTTTCACAATGGTAATCAGTGGATAGTAAACAGGACATTATTTGTCCACTTGTGATTCAGTGGCTCTGCCTCCTGCAGAGTTATTTACTCTTTGAGAACCACAAGAAATAGTTACAGCACCTACTTCATGTTAAAGAATAAAAAATAAGTAAAGAGTAAATATTAACAGAGTGTTTTGTAAGAAGGATTACAAAAGAAACCCCAAACCAGTTTGCCGGTAGAAAAAAACCTCAAGAGTTCTGCAGAATGGGCTACGAATGTACCATAAACATATGATAAAGGGTCTTCTTTCTCAGTTTATAACCTACCATTTTAATTTTATTTATATTTTGTTTATTTTATTTTGTACCTGTAAAGAATTAGTTAAAAATACTTTAAAGCTGTTTTACACTGCCTGTTTTGGGGACACCTGAGGAAAACTAGCTATTCAAAAATATTTTTACTGAACTTTGATCTGTATAACCTTACATAACAATCCAGCAAGTCTTTTTTTCCCTCTTTTTCTTTTAAAATTTTAAGCCTATTGCTCTTAAACTTAACCACAACCATTTGCTATGGCTACTCATTTTCAGTCTGTTTCATTGCTAATTTTGACATTATGATTCCTGATAATTGCATATACACCACAGACTCCCTTAGAAAAAAACAAATTTTTACTTACTCTCACATTCTGGATCACCACACTTCTTCCATTTTGAAAGTACCTTTGTACTCTGCACACTTGCTGAAAATGAAATTACCAACAACAGAATTCTCTGATCCAAGATCCTTGACATTTTAGATTAAATCCAGAATGCACTGAAACTGTGGAAACTGCATTGATGTGCAGTTAGCAAGAATATTCTACATTTTTCTGAGCCTAACAAAACATTGCAAGTAAACTTTCAATCCTGTTTTCCTTCTCTGATCTGCTTAAACAGAAGTACACTATGCTAACCTACTAACAATCTGCAGAGTCAGGTGTCCTGATTATACACATGCATTAATAATTAACTATGTTCTGATAGCTTGGCTGATGTTTTGAATTCAAAGAAAGTAGTTCTGGTCAAATCAAAATTTAGCCTCTCTCCAACAGATTCTTCTGCACTGAGTTTGTACAAGATTGTGCCGGGGGAAATTAAACAGCAGTTGTATTAGGATTATTTCTAGAATATGAATGCATTTTTAATGTACCTCTTTCATGTGATTTTAAGATGGTGTAGTGTGATGACCAAGAAGCCTGGCAAGGTCTAGGACAGCCTACTATCTACAGCCTACACCACATTCCTTCTACTTTATCTTTGCAGATGGGTTTCTGCATAGCTGACGTCAAGAAAGGATGAGTGGGCCGGAGGAGGCCCTGTGGAGATAGGATGGTCCTGTTTTGGCTCTGAAGAGCTGAACAGAAAAGAACAAAATCTTATGACTGGTACTTTGAAGGACACCATGGCCAAAATCTGCCTCAGTAAGGGTTTAAATATTTAAATATTAAAGCACACACCCTGAGTATGCTAATAAGATTATTGAAGCAATGTTACCATATACATGACTTTACTACTCTGTCTAGATTATGCTACATGTAAAGAAGGAGGAGGAGAATAAGATGGGGCTGTATATAAGTTGGATAGAATTTTCATGTACTTAGTGAAAGACCTAAAAAGATCTTGGAGTCAGTTGGTGGGTTACTCTCCTCACTTCACAAGCAGAGATGCCTGCTTGGTAAGCTTCTGCATAGGATTATTGTCATTAGCCAGGCTAACACAATATTATTGTTAGAGCTCTGTCACATCTAGTGCTGTTTATCAACAGCAATTCCAAGTCTGTGTTTTTGTTGCTTCAGTAAACCAAACTCTGTGTGCTATGTGTGAACCTGGGACAGTGAAGGTTCTTACTGAGCACAGCTGGACCTGTAGTTTTGGATTGCTAAATCATAAATTTGTGAATCTGGGCCTGTTCCAGATTCATTGTCCCAGACTTCCTTGGTGAGCTAAACACAATATCTTATTAACCTATAAAACTTCACTTTTCCTTTCCCACTGTCCTGCATGAGGGAGCCTCCTCTCCCTGCCTTCTTGATAGCACACCAAGAATCTGCATTACTTCCCAACCTGATCTTTGCAGTCATTATGGTTCCTAGTAAGCCTTCCCCTCCTTCAGTCCTGAGTATGACTCATGCAGAGGTCACTGTATTCTCTTTCCACAAACCTAAGCTGTATCCTACTTGCAGCATAGTTTCCTTCTGCTCCGCAGCTCAAACCTGCCAGACACTGCTGCTTAGCCTGATCTACAGAGCCAGCAAAAAAAGGGCACAAAGTGAGCCAGGGTCACCTTAAACAGCAGTGGCCTGCAAACAGAAACTTCACAGAAATGACATGTCCCCCACCTGCAATCTAACACTTTGGCCCTTCCTTTGCCACATGAGCTGATAGTCAGGCAGCCTATCCTATGACCTGTCACACCAGCTGTCTCTGCTGTTAGGTAATCCACTTCAGAGCACCAAGGAATACACTGCAGATCAGCACCCCTGTCACTCCTGACTAACCTTAATGCTGCCCCTTTTTTTTCATTCCCAAGTCTCTACAAAAAAGATCGGTGAGAAAGAATATACAAGTAATTTATATTGAAAGGACTTTCTATGTGCTTAGTGTTGTACAAATTAAATAAAGAATAAAAAAAAGAAAAAAATGACATTTTTATCGAACTGGTCAGAAGTCTTTCATAGTGTTGCACACCAACCATAGAACATGGGACAAAACCCAACAATGGGCCTAGAAGGGTTAACAGTCCCTTTTCAAGCCTGGCAACATGGAGCCCATTCACCCAAAAATAGAAAAGTGAGGTATTCTGACATCTAAATCTACACACTTAAGTAGGTTTGTGGGGGAGAACAATCAGACCCATGCCTTGAGGTCTGCACAATATTACTGTATTTGTGAAAATACCTCTGAAAATGGCACTGACTTCATATAGATGCCAAACTTAGTCCAAATGTTTACGTGGAGGTAAAAATCTCAGCTACTCAGTTAAAACTGCATTTGAAATTTTCAAGTTATTCTAGGCACTGCTCATTGTGTTGCTTAGTGTCTATAAGCATTCTTCGAGGCCTAAGCACTGACAAACCCTGCTCTGATCTCTGTTCTATGTTATTTGTTCCTCTAGTAACTTCACCTGCAAATCCTTTGGGTGCAAATCCTATACATAGCATAGACTATCAAGCATGACTTCTCATCACCTTTGAACTGAAGTCAAAGATTCATAGAGTTTATTATAGCTAGATTCCAAAGGACAAAGTTGAAAGCTTTATAGCAGATTGAGTGAGACTTCAGTTAATTTCTGTTCTGGAGAACTGAAGCAATGAATGTGAGTACTATTGCACATGCAAAGACAAACAACAATAATGAAAAATATCTATTTCCAATATCTTTAATTAGAATGGAACTATTTTTATTTGCAATGACACTTTAGTAACTGTAACTACTGAAGTAGAAGGGCAGATATCTCTTAAAGCATACTAGAATTCAAAGAAGGATCAGAATTAATGGAGTAATTGAAATAATCTGAGGAGTATGGCACACTGGATGGCTCTTTTAAGACATGGCTTTGTAGAAGTGAAGATGTTACATTTCCTAGACTATTCAGTATCTGCATTGATAATAAAGACCAAAGCATATCAGAAGTTGGTAAAGTTATCCTAATATCTATTTCATACTAAGAACAGAATATACAGCTGTGGCTATACTGTTTTGGTAGCACCAAAGGGCTCCACACAGAATGCAGTTTCACAGTGTAGAATATTGCATAATATGTGGAAGATTATAATCCATGGGTAAAGCATGTTTAACAATATAGTTCTCTTGACTTTGGATATTTGAATGAAAATACAAATTGACTTTTACATTTAAAATGCCATGTCAGCAAAATCTTGTTTCTTTAAACAAGTATATTTTAAGAAAGAAGTAAGAGGAAGTAATAGTAATTCTCTCTTCCAGTTAGACAAATCTAAGCAGGTAACAGTCATTCATCACCAAGACCCAAACCAACTTTTTCAACCAGAATAACAAGCAGCAAGAAAAAGCCACTGCTGTTTCTCTATTACAAAGACAGTTACAAACATGACAACTGGCACTGCATTTCAAAAAAATCATGGAAGTTGTGACTTTTATTACTTTGAATCTTGAGAACACATTTCCAAGCTTTGAACATCTCACATTTTGCCATATAATACTGTCATGTAATAAAAACTGCCTGAACCAGGAGAAAAAAACCCCAAGACTGAACATCCTCCATAACACAGATCTCTATACGTTACTAATGCACCACTGCTGCAGCATTTGATCCCATCATAAATACACATATTCTCAGAAAAATTCTTCTTTGACCAGGTAACTAATTTGAAATATCTTTGACATACATTAAATGAGTATGTTTACCCTGTTGTACCACAGTAACTTCTATAAAATCAGCAACTGAACCTGAATCTTATATCTGGGGCCTAATCACAAGACCATTACTTTCCCAAAAATCAAAGATGTTCCAGAAATCTATTTGTAAATTTACTGGTTTTGAAATTAATTTTGTTGGAGGGGGGTTGTTCAGTTCTCTAATACTTACTGTCTGCAGAAAAATTATGTTCAGGTTTCCTTTGAATAAAATATAAAGCTGTTCCAAGCACAAAGACATCACCCTAAAGAACAGAAATTTGAAGAAGTATGCCTTTTACTCAAAGTCATGTTTCAGCTTATATTCAATGAACAATCTGTGTAACATCTACTCTGACAAGCACTCCAAATGGAGCACTGTGGAAAAACACATTCTTGGAGAATTCCAGCTTATCTGTGCATCAGGACTGAAGAAAAAACCAGCAAGTTATAGTACAGAGTCAGTGCATAGTGCAGAGGTTCTAAAACAACCAAACCACCAACTGCCTTCTTAAACTATACTGGAAGCTAGAAGGGAGCATATGATGGAAACACTTCAAAAGACAGGCATAGAGCATACATGGTATATTCCCTGGTTACATAAAGCATCTCTACCTCATTCTTTGAGAAGGGAAAAACTATTGTTCCTTTGTCCACTTTACTTGAGTGAAAAGTGAACAAGGCATTTTTCCTTTGACCTCCACTCACCATTGTGGGGAAGGGATAAGGAAATGTTTCAATCATTTCCTACCTCTATACTATCTGCACTAAATACATAGAAAATACAAACTGTTCCATCAAATTACACCTTGAAGTTGTCAGCTATTTTCATGGTTTCATTCCCATCCACAGCTCTGATATTGTTTCAGGATAAGAGGAGGGGACCTTGAAGGAAAATGTAAAAATTACTAGACACACTACTGCTTTATAGTGCTAATAGTATATTACCATCTTGCACTATTTCTGTAGTGGAATATTCATTGGAATATTTAGCTTTTAGAAAACTTCAAAGTTATCACACACTGATGTTCACATTACACTGAACTGCTTAGGTCTAGGAATGCTAACAATTAATGGCACTGCTTGACAATGGTAGTTAGTAAGTTTCTTCTAACAAACATTAAATTAACAATAACATCATCAGCTTCCTATGGAGCAACAAAGCTCCTGTATTTTCACAGTTAAAAATACATTGCAGCTGGGAATATAAACTAAAACAACGTGATCAATCCAGTCCTTAGTTCAGCAACCAGACCCACCATCCTATTGTTTTCATAAACCCTGTTAATGTGTTGCTCTGAAACAAGAGGTCAGAAGATTTGCACATTGACTCCAGTACCAGCCATTTAAACCTGTAAATGCACTACAGCAGTGAATCACACAAACTCAAAATAAGAAACGTTAGAATTATTTAATGTTACAAAAGAAGTGTAATTGAAAAAACGACAATGGCTTCAAAAGGCAATCTGAAACCTGAAATTAGTCAAAACTTGTAGACCAGTAACATTTTGCTCAGTTACTCAGTATTTTTTTTGGTAGAACATTGTTTAACATCTTCAATAAGGCATTTGAACTTTTGTTTGTCCTTCAGAAAAGACACCACATTAAACCACAAGATTCCCTGAAGGAAACATTGTTGGAAAATACTGACAAGAATAAAAATTACTTTGTTGTAGAAAGACAGAGGCAGATAAGATATTGAAGTAGCAAATGGACTAAAGAATCTGAGCTCCTTGAGAAAGGGGAAGCCTGTGTTTTCCCACTGCCTATTTGTGTGGCACTTCATTCCTTACTAGACACATTTCTTGAAGTCATGACATTGAGCATTTCAGAACACATAAATCTGTCACTAGTGTTGAGTTCAGATGAAAACTGACACACTTCAAGCTAGAACCTGGCAACTACCTTCCAGAAAAACAGTGTACATGGCATTTTGTACACTAAACCCAGCTTATGTGTCCTTCCATACTGAAATCTTTCTAGGATTTCCTGGTCTGTGATTTGGTGTATCAGATAACACAATTCTCTTCCTGTCAAGACAGCACAGATTAGAGCACTACAGTTTCATAGTCAGTTAACAGACAATTAAAAGCTTTAAGAATAACTCTAGATATAGAGCTTGTAAGGTACAGCCACCTGCAATTACAATTCATACTTCAAATACAGAAAGCCTAAGGTAATACACCTGTTAATAGAAAAGATCATAGGCAACAAGAGAGTTAAGTAGTCTACAAAGCCACATTTATTTGCACATGTACAGAACAAAGCAACAGATGTTATTGTTTTCCATACAAAATTATATAAAAACAGTATTCACCTTCATAGATAACACTATACCACCTTAGGTTTATTAAATACATTCAGAAAGCATTCTTGCACGCACACAACATTAGTATTAGGTAGTCCCAGGTAACTCCAACACTGCAATGTAATTATTCCTAGTGGTATGAAGGGATCAAAGATTAGTCTGCAACTAAAACAAAAGGAACCCTGGTTGAGAAGCAAGCTGAAGTCTTTCTTCCACTGGCCACCAAAACAAGGATCATCATTGAAAAGATTATCTATATCTAGAACATAGATGTAAATATTACCAAAGCACCTGCAGAAAGCAGGCAACAGTGGTTTTCCAGACTGACTTGAGCTACCTTGGCCAGTGTTAACATTCCCATTTAATTACTGCTTGCCTACGGATAAGAAATTTTTATAAAACTGGAAGATAGACAGAATTGACTAAGAGCTTGCAATTACAGAAGAAAACAAAAAGTATAGATTCAAATCAATTACTCTGCCTTCCTACCCAGCACTGGAGAGATTATTTGCTTTACTAGGTCTTAAAATTCTCATTCTCGCAAGGAATAGAGGGGAAAGGCAAAATTTTATATTTCCTGCAATGCTGCCTTCCTACATATAATCTAAAAAGGGGAATTTAATTGTCAACAGGACATCTCAAACAATTTATTTAAAATGCACATTTATTTCTACAAAAAAAAAAGTGTATGATACAGAAGAAATGATCACATCTACTTTAAAGGTATACCTATTAAAATATACAGAGAATCTTAATGAGTACAGGATATTTAAAAAAAAGATGCAAAGGAGTGGTAATCTTTTATTTTTACATTTTCAGGAACTTCACATAATTTTGGTAAGTAACCTTTTACAAAATTATGTAAAAAGTACAAGAATGCCTGGTAAACAGTCTGCATTTTTCCAAAAGATTTTTTACAGCATGCAATTCTTAAGGCAGCCTTCTCTTCCTCCTTACAAGGAATTCTTTCACTCAAATAATCTTCTGCTGCAAAGATTAGGCTAGGGAAGCTTGGTCTCTTCTGTTAACGCCTTTTGTCTTTCCTGTCTGATTTACGGTCTCTTTCACTCCGTGAAGTTCTCTTGCCTGACCGACTACTTTCTGATATAGATCTCTTTCTGTCAGACCTTGAACTTTTATCCTTTGAGCTTTTAGTATCTCTACTACCACCTTTTGAGGACTTGTGACTTCTATCTACTCCTGAAGCATCCCTTCGCTTCCTGTCTGTGCTCCTTCTGCGTTTTCTATCTCTGTTATGGCCCCTGCCTCGGCTCCGACTCCTGCTCTCACTACTGCTCGAGCTGCTGCTGCTACTGTCCCTGCTCGTACTCCCACTTGTAGTACTGCTGCTGGTGGAACTGCTCCGACTGGAACTGCTGCCAGTACTGGAACTACTTGCACTGGTAGTACTGCTGGAAGTGCTACTGCTACTGCTGCTGCTGCTACGGGTATGACCAGTTTTGTTCCCTGCCCTACCCCTGCTTCTACTCCTAGTCTTACTCTTACTTTCTGCACTTGGTGTCTGATTCTGCTCTGCCTGGGCTTCAGCCACCTTTACAGACACCACAGCATTTTCATCCTTGTCTGTCTGGGGCTCTGTATCCTGAGTGGACTGAGACAACTGAGGTGATTGTGCTAGTGGCACAGACTGTGGCTGAGATAGAGCCTCAGCCACAGATTCTGTCTGACCTTCAGATGTTTTCTCCTGTGTTTCTTCCAGTTCAGCATTATTTTCTGTTTTGATACCTTTCTCCTTCTTGGGAGAAGGAACATTACACACTTTTTCTGGCTGAGCATCACACTCTGTTTCTGGTTCTATTTCTTTGCCATTTTCATTTTCTACAGGTTCTACACTATCTGCCTCATTCATTTCAGCCACATCCTGATCATTATCCACAGGCTGAATGTTTTCACTTTCCTCTTTTACAACTGTGACCTCCTCATGCTGACCATCCTGTTGCTTGTCATTCTCCCTCACCTCAGTAGGCTCTTCTACTTTCATCTCTATGTCATGTTTCTGCTCATCCTCTTCCTGTTCTTTTTCTGCATCGCTATGCCCTGAACCTGAACCTATTTTTCCCTTTTCCTCCCCTACCTCCTCCATTTCTACATCATTGTGCTGATTACCTGTCTCCATCTCTTCCACCTGCTGAGCCACCTTACCCTCTTCCTGCTCCTTGTTCTGTTCTTCCTTCTTTTCTTCATTCTGCACCTCCTGATGTTCTTTTTCCTTCATAGATTGTCTTCTGGGTCTGGCCTCCATTTTGTTAATCTGCTCTGCAAATTCATTTCTCCTGCTTTCAAAGAGTGCTAGGGAATAAATGCATAAATAATAGTTAAGATAATCTACAGACACTGAAGTCTACTTACACTTTAACTATGAGCTAGTAAGTTATCAAATTGTTCAATTTATAAATACTGCAACCTTGTCCTTTCTGAAGTAGCAAACCATTAATGCACAATGAAAAAGACTGCTAGTTACCTTAAGAAAACAAAGCAAAGGGGACAGTAAGCTCAGCCGAGTATTCGAACAGCAAAGCCCTAAATCTAAGCTAACAAAAACTTTTTGACCTCATTAAAATCAAACCAACCAACAGTATATCAAAAGAATACCTAAATTTCCCAGTATTTACCTGTTAAGGTTATACTTCCTAAGGCAAACAAAAGACAGTAAAAAAAAAGCAAAAAACTAGATAGGTATTAAGAAAGCTTAATTACTGTAGGCTATCCAGACAGGTGAGCTATCTTCTCTTACTCCCCAACCCCACAAGATAAACACCTAAGAAATAAAGCAAACCAATACATTCTTAGTTTAATAAAAAAAGAACAGTAAGACTACCATCAATCGGAGCATTTTAAATTGTTCTCCAAAAGAAAAAATCTAGTCATCCTGTGAAACAGAAATGAACACACATTGAGGTAAAAAAGATCATCATAAATTTCTAATGGTATGCTTAAGAAAGTACTTCTCAAATGCTTTGTGAACACCTGCAGTTCCTTGTGTCTTCACAGAATCTGACTTTTCAAAAATGAAGTTGCTGCACTTGGATACATCTGGGTACTAAAGCCAAAATAAAGGACTGTTTAAAACACATACCTCTGAAATTGTGCATACGCATCTTTTGACTTCTTGAAAGAGAATCAAATCCCATTCAATATAAAAATAAGTCACTGAAAGAGTAATTTCCACTTATGATGAACACCCGTGTAAGAATATAGTCTGTCCTAAGCATGAAATTCATGTATTTAAGCATAGACTTAAAATAAATTTGTATGGCAAACAAAGGGAGGCAAGAACATGGACCTTTGTACCACAAAGACCCTTACCATTCATCTTTTTCTGTGACTCGTCCATCAGCTTCTGCGTAGCAGGACACATTCTGCCAGGTATGTAGAATAAATGAGGTTTTGTCTTTGTTCTTATGTATTTAATTATTTTAGCATTATGTTCATTCCATTCTTCTTGCTGAGAAATGAAAGAAAATAACGCTGAGATACACAAGGATAGTTGAAACAAGAGAAAGATCAAGACCAAAACAAAAACTCACCAACTGAGCAAGCTCAACCTTTTGCTCCAACAACCGCAGCTCTGTCTGTTTAGCACGTCTTTCTTCAAACAGTTCTCGCCTCTCATTTTCAACTTGCTTTCTCTCTTCCTCTGCCTGCACTTCAAGTTTCTGCTCAATTTCTTGTCGTCTCTTTTGCTAAAATAAATAAAATAAAATCTTTATGTTTTTTCTACATCAAGAGAAAGTGTTCTAGTTTGATCCATTTAAAAATCTTCAATTATTTACACCATTAAAGGCATTCCTATAAACATATTAGGAAATACCTCCTAAACTACAGCTAATGAAAGAAAGGAGTGCCACTGCTTGCTGGCACCTAATTTTTTGTTGGTTTAACTATATAGTTATGGGGCCCTGTGAATTTGTGTGCTTTACTATCTTTCAGTTTGGACTTAAATTTTCAATATAAGCTTCAGTAAGTTGGGTTTTTCCCCCAGTGGCAGAAAAATAAAAGGAATGTATTTGAGCTATCAGGGAAATCAGGTAAATTTCCCACTTGGGAGAGAAATAACTAAATTCCTCCAGAAACAAATGAAGGACTGCAGACTGGTGTTCATGACCAACAAAAATTAGATTGTGAATACTTCCAGTATATTAACTGCTAATTATATATATTAGTACTATCCACGAATTCTGTTTGTATACCCTAGACTGCCATGTGCTCAGGCTGTACAATAACTGTTCATTAAAAAAATAGAATTTACTGCCTGGACAACAAAATAGCTGTGTTGTAAAACTCCTCAGGCCTTGACTTTGATTTATAGCAACGTATATGTATGAACAAAAAAAAGATCTCCATAGGTACTCTAAGAAAAATTTTGTAAGGAGCAGTAACTCTTCAAAGTCTCTTTGTGCAAACACATACTGCTATAAATTAGACAGGGACTCCATGTTTCTAGACCATCCTGATAAACAGCTTTTTGTTCTAATGCAAGCAGGCAAAGGTGAACTTTGGTCTTATGTGCCACATGACAAGTTAGGTAAACCACTCAAATACTGCATCTGAAAGTAATCAATACCAGCACTGAGAGTCAGCTCTGCTGACATTATACAGAAAACGTTTTAAGTTTAAATCTTTCTGCTTTAACTGGACTGCTGAAATGCAAACTTTAAAACATTGTTTTTAATCTAAAGGTTATTAGTGTTAAATAACTAACTCATTTAGTGCAACAGTAAACAAATACCATAGCCTTCACAAATTAAAAGGGAATAAAGTTACCACCATCCCATATATAAGTTTTCTGAAGTAACCACTAAGCTACGCAAAGGGTTTGCTTCAGTACAATCCCACATTTATTTATTACATCAGAAATTCTGGTTATCTGTACTGGAACAGAAAAGAGATTTCTAGACAGATAGCATAATAAAACATAGATCTCTGTATACTTGGTTATAATTTAAACATCTGGAACACACCACGGTAGGCACTGCTTCATCAATACCGCATCACTATTATTTCCAGAAACAGCCTATGATTTCTTAAATAGTTACCTGATTAAATTCCATTTAACATTGCCTTTTTGTTTCCACAAAGTTCAGAAACAGGGTTACAAAGTCATGGTAACAATGCCTTTCCTGCCTCCCACCCTCATTCCCCTGAACTGAGACAAACAAAAACCTACATGCACTCTCACCAATTTGCTGCACCTGCAACCTACACTGTAGGGAATTTTCACTCTTACTTGAAATAACTTAACCAAACAATTTTGCTTTATTATTTACAATCTGATAGAATTTAAAGTACCCTCTCAGTAGCAATAGCAACTGTGGACTCCTGTTTAAATTTTTGAAGAGTGCCCATCAGCAAGCCAAATATACGTCGATTCCTGAAAAAAAACAAACCCACAACAAAAAGAAATTTGAGATTCAGTTCAAGTATTAATATTTTTATTTATATAAATAATCAGAGAAACTTTCCACCTCAAGGATACTTATTTTTAAAGGCCCAGTAGTACCCAAGGCCATTAGCAACAGAAGACATACTGACTGTGCCAACAGTCCAGGATATAATTTACAGTGACATATCATTTTGCTTCTGAGTAAGACACAGCTCTTATGTGTAACACAGAACAGCTAGCACTGGCAAAACTGGAAGCCTGCACATTTTTCATCTAGAAATAATAACACTAAGATTTTTTAAAAAATCTTAAAGCAGAGAGTACTGAAGAAAAAAAGTCTCGTAAATACAGTGTGAGCTATCAATAAGGGAGCAAACTGGGTTTTCTAAAAAGCATACACTCCCCTCTCCACAATCTGCTTAGACTATTAAGGAGAAATGGAGCCACAGGGGAGTGAAAGCTTATCTATCAGAGCTGCCCAACAATGAGACACTGCACTGTGGGATGAAAACAGAACTGCTCTCATCTGATTAGGTGTTGTTTTGAGAAAAGTAAGTAAAATTCTTCAACAAATTCCCTTCTTCTGAGCAAGAACTAGTTTCCTGACTTGCACCTTCAATTTATTTTTATTCAATCCAAATTAAGTCTTTACAACCTGATGCAGACTTTCTTATTTGCCTTGAACCTGATAAAGTGAGAAAGGAAATGCTACTGTCTTCCCTAAGTACCACTCTATTACAGTGGCACAAACCTCACATGGAAAGGTAAAAGTATATTAAATAATACAAACAGGAACAGATAAAGATTGAAAGCCAGAGATCACCGAAAGTGCATTTGCATATGAATGACATCCCAGAAGACACCGAGCAAAATCAGGAGTTCAGGAGATGTTGAAGAACCTCCCTCCACCACAATTCATAGAGACTAATACTAGTTTTCTCATCTCCCTAGACACTACTGAACTGAAAAGCAGTAAAACTACAATTCTGAGGGAACAAGCTTTTAAAGCTCTAGGAAGTTCAGTAAGAATTTTGAAGTCTACCAGTAAGAGAAACAATTAGAACCTAGTAAAGGAAGACTCTAAGTGGGGTTATAATTAAAAGAAGTAAGCGAAGTGCCAGTTTTCTGTGCCAGTTGATCTGTGGGGACTTATCAGAGAAGATTTCTATAGTTCCTTATTCTGGTTCTAATTCTTCTGTTTATTTGGGGTATAATTATTACTTCACCAGGTGACTTGCAGTCTGAAATGGACAGAGTCCAGGAGGTTGAAGACAGTTGCAAATTTGATTTTCCAATAACTCTTACCAATAGAGATGCATTTCAGTTAGAATTTTAATAGCCCTGAGAAAAATAAAATATAGGAAAAAGGAGATATACATAGGAGGAATCTAAAAAGCAGCAGGTGAAATGAAGTCAAGACTGTACACACAACAAGAAATCAAAGTAGTGCAAGAAAAGAAACATGATGGAACTATTCCAATTAAAAAAAGAGGCAGAGGGAGTGAGGAACCATACCCAAACCCCCTACTTCAACCAACAAAATAAATGATGAGGCAAGACAGCTGTAATAATCCAAGACATTAAGCAACCAGTGAAGCTACAGATATTTCTGTCCTACTCAAATGACGTTAAAACACTAGCACTAGCAAACCTGTTCCTGTAGGTGGCCTGAAAAGTAGAATCCATGTCAGTTATGTGAACAATGCACAGGTTGCTGCTTGTGAAGTATTTTCAGAGAATACTTTTTAAATTAAGTTTTATACCATAATAGCAACTCTTCAACAAAATCTTTGATACACAACAGCTTGTGTGCAGTATCTTTTAAATCTAAAGCTACTTTCTATGACTTTCTAGAACTCAAAAGTATCACGTTAGTGTAAAAGTGATCTCTGCATACCTTTGTTTTCCTTTCTCATCCATATTTTGATCTTGTATAAGGTCTCGACGTGTTCGCTCTTTGGAGGTAGCAACAACAGAAGATGGCAACGCTGGCTACAAGAAAGAAAAACAACCTACTTTGTTCATTGTGTTGCAGGTAGGTCTCTTCTTGCACAGCTCCATTTACTATACATTACCTTTTTAATATCATCATCCTCTGCGTCGCTTTCTTGGCGTGATTCTCTTCTTGTCCGACGTTCTCCACCCAGCCTGAGGAAGAAAGCCAGTGGTCATTGGAGAACGTGTATTTAGGAGAGAATATCTTCCAGCATGGGAAAAGCACAAGCATGTCTAGTCAGAAGAACCAACACTTGGTTGAAAATCTCCCCACTGTTCCAACAACCAGTAAGTAATGTTTTACAGACAGAATCTCTTGTTGATCCGCAAATACCATATTTGACTTTTAAACATACATTTGGAATTTATTCTTTTAAATGTTTGTGCATTTCCAGAAACCTCTAAAATGGCTACTGGCATAAAGGGATCACTAGACATTTAAATGCATTGACATGGAAAGGCTGGTATGATTTCTTAAACAGGAAAAGCTGTTTAAGTTACCTACCAAATACCTATGGGAGAGAGGCAGACAGATTACCACTTGAGACATGTATGAACTAAGGCTTTAACAAAGAACAACTTAAAATAAATAATTTAAATAAAATAAATCCTAAAATAAATAATTAAAGTTGAAGTAATTTTCAGCCTTCCTTTTCAGCTTTGTGGCACAGCACTTTCCTGGTTTCCCAGCTTCATTTTCTGCTAACTCAAAAATTCCAAAGCAAGCTTTGCTTTGGTCAAGAACTACCACTGCACACTAAGTGCCCACAGCACTTAAGCTCACTATTATCACTCACATCTAATGGATTTACAACCAGATGTGAAAATTCAAAACCCAACTCCATTGTCACATTGCCTGTATTCAATTTATTGAACAGGTCTCAGTCATAATGAAATTTGTGTTCACTGCAAACAAATGTCACAACTAAGAAGAATGTAATATAGCAGTTTGTACGCCAAATAAAACCAAAAAATACAAATACCTTTCTGTTGCTATATCTTTATATTATTGCTACCATCTTTATGGTGCTCTAAGGTATGAAAAAGATTTCACCGAATGATTTGCTGTCACCCAAATTATTCCCAACAAGTCTTCAATAAGTAATCTCCAAAGAAGACAGTGAAAGTCCCCAGTTATTACCAGTTTTTGGTCTACTGCTACAAATTCTCATTCAGAAAAGCAAGTTGGCTGCATTAGTTTTTGCACTCACCTACTGGATGCACCTTCAAGATCCCTCTGCTTGGCTGGGGGTCCTCCTCCACTATCCGAGAATCCACGCCTAAAAAGAAAACACTTGTGGTCTTAGAACAAGTTAGGTTAATCCCTAAAGCACTTCAAGTCTGCACAATTGAACTATAATTTTGCTTTATAGTCACAATTAAACATAAATTTTACTCAGCTCTATCACCATTTACTGTTAGCACTGCAACAAAATGTTCACACACGCTGCTTGTGAACCATCTACTTTCACCTTGAATTTCTGCACTTACTGAACTGAGTAGCTACACTGAAACAAGCATCCCATTGTGTTCAAATAATCTTATCTGCAGTAATTTTCAGGATGTGGTTTTATCCACATGTGTTTTAAAATCACTCCCAGAGCACCTACCAGTTTTTGAATCAGCAAGAGACTGATTTTGAACGATTTCAAAGACAAGGTCCCAGCCACCACACAATACCTCCCTTCATTTTGACGTTTCCACTTATTTTTCAGCCTAACAGCTAAGAAGGTCGGGGAAAAACACCCTTTTAGACTTGTTGCAACTCAAAATGAAGAGGTGTTTTAAACTTAACCCCCAAAGCCCCGTCGGGCAGCTTTGGCGCTCGTTCAAACAGTACCGCAGCGAGCAGCGGAGGCAAACGAGGAACACACGACACTCAGCGCAATGGCACGAACCACTGCCAGGGAAAGGATGGATGAAACTCCGCTGTCCGTTCAGTGCCTCCTTACCTTAGCAATAAGCTCCCACGCCCTCTACCTCCACCGGGGCCTGCGAGGGCTAGCAGTCTGTTTTGGGGGGGCCTGCAAGAGACAGTGAGTGAGCGCTGTTAGTGCTGCCCGCCCGGCCCAACGGGCCTGCGGCCGTTCCGTCCTGCGCTCCGCGGCCGTGCCCCACCCCGCGGGGTAGGGCTCCCC
>NW_005054301.1:6752497-6752895 GCF_000277835.1 Geospiza fortis
CCCCTCTGACCGCCAATCACCGGGCACGAGAGGAAGGGGCACGCCCGCCACGGTGGCTCGCCAAAAGCGGTCACCAATCACAGAGCCCGGGGGCAGACTGGCATCCCGGACGCCCAACTAGCGGAAAGCTCTGCCTGACAGCTCGACGAATCAATGAAGGGGGCTGCCGGAGTGACATAACACAGAGCTAATAAGCACTCAAGCGTCATTTCCTTGTAGCCCAATCAGAAAACCACTTCGAGGCCGCTTGTTCCCACCCGCCTGGGACACATCCTGCTTTCCTCAATGGGGCCGAGGAACCGGCACGCTGGGGACTCGGGCGAGAGCCAATCAGCGCTCAGCTACCAGAGGCGCCTGTGCCCGGCTAGCCAATAGACGGGGGCGTTACTCGGCGCTGG
>NW_005054301.1:6753371-6762606 GCF_000277835.1 Geospiza fortis
GCCGGCCGGCAGCGGCTGGGGCTGACGCTGCGGCCGCGTCCTTGTGTCTTGCAGGAGAACGGGCGCTGCACCACCAAGCTGGAGAGCATGGGTTTCCGCGTCGGGCAGGGGCTCATCGAGAGGTGAGTCCCGGCGGGCTCTGGCAGCCGCTGCTCGTTCTCGGGGCTTTCACCTCGCCGGTAGAGCACACCTGCCCGGGCAAGGTGCGGTGGTTTGGCTGGACGGAGAGTGCGTTCCTACTACCATCAGTCGTTCTGGCATCTCCTCTTTTCATATCTCGTTCTTGTGGGGGCCTGTGTTTGTGTATCACGGGGCGGTTTTGCCGTGTGTTGTTTTCCTAGTGCTTCCCGTCATGAAAACCGAGTCAGGGTACACGGTTACTTTTAATACTTACAGTCATCTTTAATTCTACTTTTGTATAGACTGTTTCCTGCTTCTGGTACGTTTTGTGACTTCATTCTCTTTCTGATTTACTTCTTGAGCATAATTTTATGATTGGTCCTTACTCTATTTCATTTTTGTAAAGTGCCCTCAGCCCTTGCGACTCCGTGACCGTGCAGCTCGGGCCCTTTGGGGACCGGCGATGCAACTCCAGCGCCCTCGTTCCGAGGTCGTGTGCAGACTCCTGGGTTTCTGAATCATGCTTTTGTTGAATAAAGTGGTCCTTTAGTGCCAGATAAAGACCCTCAGTGAGGATCCCGAAATAAGCAAGAGAAAGAAGTCCCTTCTGAGAAATGTGAACGAGTTGTATATACTTGTTCCTATGTTAGAGCTCCTTTGCCTAATTGAAGGACATCTTTCAAGAAGTAGTATAGGTGTGACCATTTTGTTTATCTTCTATTTAGATACTTTTTTGAAGATAAAACTGATGGAGCACTTTCCACCTTTCTGTATGTCAACTATGTTTGATAATAATGGAATTAAAACAATTTATTCTGCTGTCATATTGCAGATACTGAGATAACACTGTGTTGCTCTTAAATTAAAATACTTGATGAATGGACAGTGAGGTGAGAATGATACTGTACGATGGTTGGAAAACTAATTTCTATAATAACCTCAAAAATGTTGTTGTATAGTACCATTAAAAAATTATTTCTATGCTTAATTGGTCAGGTTATGTGTACCATCATTATTGATACATTTCTCACTTTTCTCTTAGGTTTACAAAAGACACTGCCAGGTTCAAGGATGAATTAGATATTATGAAGTTCATTTGCAAAGATTTTTGGACAACGGTATTCAAAAAACAAATAGATAACCTAAGGACTAATCACCAGGTACTAATGCTGTAGATTAAGATTTAACTTAGAAAGGTGGTGAGAGTTTTGAGTTGCTAGTGCATTTTTTATTTTTCTTGGTCTAAAATTAATCACCAGATAAGAAACCCAAAATGTTCCATATTTGTTTTGTTTAAAAAGCTTGTTTTTCAATATTCTTATTATCATGTAGTTTTAGAATACAATTTAATAATTGTCTATGATGTCTTTATTGCCACCCTGTTTGAAAAGACTAAATGCTTTGAATTTCATATGCACTGTTGCAGCATGACAGAAAGGACAGTAATGATTACAGTTGATTAACATTTAAACAAGAATTTTTTAATCTGTCTCTTAATAAATGTTAGTGAAAAAATAGTGAAAAAGTGATTTTTTTTAGTTTGAAGAATGTTAAGAGTTTTCAGCAGTTGAGACAGTTGTAATCTATTGAAAATACTTGTATAAGAAACAGTGGAGAAACTTCTCAGATTTGCATGTTGGTGACATTGTGCTGTATCCATGTGCTTTCCTGTATCAACAGCCACAGTTCTTAAAGCCAGATCAAAATAACTTCAGGAGCCATTTTACTGGAGTGAAAAATCTTTTTCCTAATTGAATCACTTGGTTTTCTTATGGCCATTTTCCTGTTGTGTCAAATTGGGAAGAAGAGAATTTGTACCAGGATTGTGCCAAATAAAATAGGTTTTATTTTTCAGTGACTTATCAAGTAATAAGAGATAATTATAACTTTAGAAATCTGGAGTTTAAAATCAAAAAAGCTGCACTATTGAGCTTAAGGATCTTAATTGTATATGCAGCCTTAATTTAAGTTCAAGTCTTATGAAATTCCAAAGTAGCACAGTCAGTAGTAAGGAAATTAACATGGCAGGAGTAACTAAAGCTATACTGTGTTTATACTGACTTTATTAAGATGCATATTGTTGCACTAAATTGTATTGTAGAAAACACTAGACTTTTACTTTGATTGTCTGCTGGGTGTTGTTGCCTGTACTGCTATTAAGAAAAATAATTCCCACTGAATTTGAGAATAAGAATAGAGATGTGCAAAACCCAATGAAGATGGATATTTGAATGTAAAAATCAGTATGCATTTGATACATTACCAAAGACTTTCTAGTATGGAACTATTTTTTTTGATCACTGGAAGGACTCATCCAAGAAGAAATGTACATAAACATTTTTTTAGGGTTAACTGATCATATTATTATCTAGGTTTTTTTTTTGTATACTCACAATTAAGTTATACTTTCTTTTGATATACCTTGTAAGTAAGTAAGTAATACAATTTAAACTTAAATCACCTCTGTTTTAATCTACAATTTTCTTTTTCAGCCTGAGATCATACGTATTTTATCTACAAATCAAATCCATTCACAGAAAATGTGGGTTTTATATTACTGCACGTTTAGCTAAATCCCTCAATTTTTTCTTTTTAACAGGGTATTTATGTCCTTCAAGACAATAAGTTCCGTCTCTTGACACAAATGTCTGCAGGAAAGCAGTATTTAGAACATGCACCAAAGGTACCTTTTATTCTATGTAGGGGAGGGTCTACCAATTTCATTTTAATAACCTTCATCTATTAATAACTTTACGTTTTGTAATTAAATAGATACAAACGGCACCTAAAGATTTGCCTTCAGAACCTGTGTGCTTCTTAGAAAGGCACCCTGTTTTAGAACAGTGGATTTGATTTGATTTATAGTTCAAAAAATGGTCATGGTTATTGTGAAACTTGCTGCTGTTACATTTGAGTTACTTCATGGTGCAAGTGCTTGTCTGCCACTACCTGCCACTGTCACACAGATTCTCTCTCTTCAGGAAGCATGTGTTTTCAGAAACTTTCTTTAAAATTCTCAAAAAGACATTTGGAAGGTGCTATTTGTTACGTAAAACAAGCTTCTGAGATGATGTGACAGCTCAAAAAGATCTTCCACCAATTAAAAATAGTTTTGAGTGCAGATGCTGAGTTATGGTAATAGTTCAGGTAAAATCAGTCCCTCTGCAGAACCTGTCATAGACCACTTTGGTTCAGGTGGATTAAAAAATGGGGCATTCAGTTCTATTTTATGGTTTCTTAATTCTTGGTCTTAGTCTTCCCCAACTGGCTGTGTCCTTGGGATTTTTCTTTTTTTTTTGTGTTTGGTGAAATATCTCTTCTATTTTGCAACACACATTTTAAATATCTGCAGGTGTTTGTATTCTAAGGTATGGCCTGCACAAGAATGCTGTCTTGGACTGTTTCTCCTTTGTTGACTTCAATACCAGTTGCTAATTTCAGCAAAGTCTTGGGAATAATTGTTTTAAGGCTATTAAATTCCTACAGGTTGAATGGAAAGAGAAGGTGACTCAAAATACTGCCTCTAATGAGAACAATCTGTGTAGTGAGCTCTACCAAATATTGGCGATTTCATCTATTGGAGACCTGACAAAGTATCTCAAAACCTCCGTGGTTTTCTGTTGTCCACGTATTAAGTTGTGTTCTTGAATACTTGTTTTCAATCTTTATCAACCAGCTTCACTGTTGACACTCACTTGAAGTGCAACTTTTTTTCAGTATTTAGCATTCACCTGTGGACTAATCAGAGGAGGCCTATCAAATCTGGGAATAAAGAGTATTGTAACAGCTGAAGTTTCATCAATGCCTGCATGTAAGTAGTACTTGGAGTATTCAATTATTAGCTCACTTGGTAACTTTCCTGACTGACTGTGTTGCTGTTACAAGCATTTTTCAAGGTGGGATTTGAAGCTGCTGGGCCATAGGAGTTATTGTGAACTTCAGGATATCGCTTGTTACTATATCCTTTAGTATTTAAAAAATACTGACAAGAGGATAAGCCTCCATGATGTTGAGTGGAAAGCAAAACTAAAAAGTTGTATTTACATTTAGAAGCATCAAATGTGTAAGGACGTGTGTCCAGAAGGTTATTTGCACAAGTGAAGCTCTTTCTCTATAGCAGTCACTAAGGATGTTACGTAGTTACAATGGTCTTTACTTACTGAGCTGCTTAATTAAAAGTTTCCACAGACTTAGCACAGATTTTAGGTTTAGCTGACAAAACTTCTGTGATGTGGGACATGGTCAACTTAGAGACAAAATGGAAAAGCTGTTCAGTGTGGAATTAAAATTTAAATGCTAAATTTAAATAATGGCTCAACTGCTTACTGTAAACTGTAAGATTGAAATGTTCCTTACTATTTCTTTGAAAAAAATTTTACAAGAACATAATTACTTGGAGAAATAATTCTAATGGTAATAATGTGATCTGACTCCGCTTTTCCTGCAGGTAAATTTCAGGTGATGATACAGAAGATGTAGAGCACATTCATATCTGGGTATCTACTTTAAAAAGCCTTTGTATGTGGATTCAGTATCTTGGCTCAGTCTTGTATATAACATATAAATTATAGCAGTGTGCAGCACAATTCCAAAATATATAATAAATGCTCATAGAAATAACACTATGCTTGTGTCTTGGTATGAAATTTATTCTACACTAAAGTAATAATTTATACATGGTAAAACCATGTACTCCACATATTCAGCAAAACATTTCAATTACCAAAAGAGCCTGGAAGACCAGAGACAGAGTTTGAGAAGAGAGAAAAATCCTCACCAAGACTAAATTTGAATAAGGAACAAATGCATGTTGTGTTGCCCAACTTGAATGCCCAAGTGCTGTGCTACCTTTCCCCATTCACTCTGAACTGGGAGGCACCTATTGCTTTTGTATTTCTTTGATGGAGCCCGCTAACAGGTGAGCTAACAGCTCAGACATCATTAAAGATAACAGGTGGAGACCTTTGTTGGATTGTAGTTTGGGGCAGTAGAAGAAAACTTGTTTTTATGTAGTTCAAGAATTTCTCCTGTCCCTAAAATTAGCAACTGTTCCTTGTGTCAGAATGATTGATACCTAAGGTCATCTATACTGGCCAAAGAAGGAAATTTATTCCAACTTGTTATGCATAAACTCAATATTAATATTAATTGTTTTTATTGCTAGCTATGGTTTACTTCTGTAATGTACTACTCGAAAAGTAGTAATGTTTACATTTTAGTGAAACAATTGTTTCAGTAACATGCTGGCTGTAGTTGAACTACTAAGCAGTGCTAGAGCTCAGGCACCAAAACTTGAAAATCAAGACATGCAGCCCTAAATCTAGATTTCTATAGGAAGGCTGCTGTTAAATAATATGGAGTAAGAAAACCCACAATGTTTAAGAACAGTCTTTAAAATCCTTTAGTTTTATTAAAAAAGTCCTCAATAAGTCTGTTAGAAAAAGAATAATAATTTGTAATGTAACCTCAGACTTCACCTAATAGCAGTGTCCATAGATTACTCAGATTGTAGAAATTTCTAACCAAGAATGTAGTTTACAAAGACAGGAGCTTGAGAGATGATGCTGGACACTTCAGTTACCACTTTACAATGATGGTGATGATGGTATTGGAGACTGACAATCTCAGCTAAACCTCAGCTGAAGTTATTCACAGCTGTCCCAAATGCATTAGTGTGAGGGTGTTCTGAAGGGATTGTGTAATACTTCAGGTCTGAACAGTGCCATGTCTTGCTGTTAACTCTGGTAATGCTGTGGCAATGCAAAATACTGGATGTTCTCAAAACAGCCTAGGAAGGCTCGTCAGCCAGGTCACGTTGATCAAAGTACCTAGGAATGAAGTGGAATGTGGTAAGAAACCTACAATGCAACGTATTCCTTACTTCAAGTTGTCTGACCCATTGCTTTCTAGCTCATCTTTTAGTGTTATCAGGATTTAGGTTAGTACAAATAATCACACATTTATGCTGGACATACATTACTGGTTGAGGTATGTAAGTTGCATTACCTGCTAACTAAGCATATTATCAAATTCAGAGCTGATATTTGTTCTTCATTGTTGCTCTCCTGGAAAAGAGAGAAATATGACAGCAATTCCTTTGTTACCTGTGTCAAATAGAGAAGCTGTTACAAGCCATGTTATGTGTATTTGTAGTCTTCCCTTCATTCTCAAGCAAACTTAAGACATGAAAAATTAATTATTAAGACTTTTGAAAAATGATCCTCCTTACCTGCTAAATTCACCAAGTCCTCTGCACAGTTATATTAAATCTTACCTCCAGTGCCCTGACTTCTGAACAACGTCTTGCCAGCTGTCGAATAAGGGAGTGAGCTTCAGGTAGCAAAGGTTTTTCAAGGCATGCCAACAGTGCATAAAGCCATCTACCCTGTGAATATTCAAATAACAGAGTTTGAATTCTGAGCATTTCCTTGAAGATTCAAGCAATTCATGTTATATAGAGCAGGACTGAAGTGTAGGTTTCAAAACAAAACTGCATTCAAGTGCTATACGCAATAATTAAATTTTCAAAACCACATTAGACACTACATGGTAGAGGGTTCTGTGTCTCTAGGTAAGATTCTTGTGAGCCATACTCCTGGGTTTCCTGGCATTTTTTTAAATGCTGGCTAAGATATAAATTATTACAGCTGATGCTATTATAGTCTGAAAGAAGGATTATTTTAATAATATCTAAACTATTGCTTGGCTATTAATGTTTAACTTCACAATCTGTGAAAAAAATACTCCTGAAGACTGAATGCATGACCTTCATGGAATTAGTGGTTAGATCTGCTTTAAGATTTGCACCACTGTGAAAATATGTCCTTTGACTTTTACATCTCTAAATTCTACTGCATTCTTACAAACCTAATTTCTGGTACCAGTCTAACTTCATAATTTAATCACAGTGTCTAGTGGCCTTCATTCTGGGACCTAACCTAAAAGTCATTGTTCACATTCTTTGCAACATATATACTGGTTAAAAAGAAAACAGTCTTAGTTCTAAAGGAAAGGACAGAAAATGAAAGGTCTTTAAGAAAAAAAAACCCAGTGAAACTATGCTAAGCATCATGTAATTACTCTTTTTCTTTGTGGTACTGAGGAAATGAGAAGCATCCATCAAAGTCTTCTGTAGATATGGTGCCCTTACACTGCTGGTCAAACTCCATGTCAATGTAGCCTGTCAATCTGGAGTTCTTAGTAGGTTTGATTTGTCACCACATGAATGCAGCTAGGCCTTCTGGTCTGTGCTCAGTGTGGAAAGATTAAATGTGTCTTTGCCAGCATACTGTTAAGTGCCTCCAGACTAAACTGGAGGTGTTGGTAAATAGCGTGCAGCACCCTGACAGAACCAAAGCTGCTGGGATCTCTCTCCTCTCCTGAACCTTGATACTCGTGGCTGAAGGTATGGGGTAAGTGATACAAAGGGAGTAATACAAAGAGAGGGATGCAGAGGGAGTTTGGGTAGTACTTTTTATGTCTGTATCTGTTAAGTTTTATAATTTTAGCCTGCCAAAAACAAATTTGAATACTCATTTTAGTATCTAATCAAGAAAATTTTGAAAGTAACAATATGATACAACCATCTAGAAAACTCTTTAGAAAATTAATTTAATAGAAAACTGCAAACAATTTATTCTTTGTTTAAAGCATTCATGTGCAAATAGTTAGAATAAATTAAAAATTACCAGTTCTGGAGTAAATTTTTTCTCTCCAAACCAGCTTATCAGGTATTCTAAGACACTGGTTACTGTTGCCTTCAAAAGAGGAACAAAAAGAGACAATATAGTATCTGCAATGTTTTGTTTTGCTGCTCTTCTACCTGAAGGATTTATTATATAAAAAGTATTTCTACTCCACAGTATTTATTCCAGTTTGAAGTTACATGTAAGGGTAAAGTAAGTGTTAAAGTACCACATTTTGGAAAGAACTTTGTATGAAATGAATTAATTGCCTGTGTTAATGAAAAGTTATGGGTAAGTAGCTACAGATTAGGAAAGAAGCACCACACTGACTGGTTGGTTGGTTGTGTATAATAGTGGCAAGTGGGAAATGTAGTAAAGGAAAGATAAGTGTGATTCTTCTAGCCTTGCAATGTGAATAAAAGTTCACAATCAAATGGAAGGACTGCACTTATAACACTAAATGAGAAATCTAAAAACATTGTAAAGCACCTATTGGGGTATTCAGCAAAAATTCAAACATGAAATGTGCTATAGAGAAACCACAACAAAATACTTTCAGAACTAGTCATGAAAAATCTTTGCTTGTAAAGTTATTAGTAGCTGAATGTGAGATAACAAATACATATTTTCCTTCTGAATGTACATTTAATAGAATTTAGAATAATAAATGCCTACTCTAGGCAAAGAAAAATAGGTAAGCCTTCTGCAACAGAACATGAGAAATAATGATTTAGGCAATGTCACAATATGGTTCTAAGAGGTAGACTAACCTGATTCATCCTGCTTACAATACTGAGCAAAGGGGGAAAGCCCACCTGAAAAAAAGCAAGTTGGAAAATGCAAACATTATCACAAACATCTTTTTTTCTAATTTAGAACATACTAAGATTTTAATTTGATGTTCAGACACTTGTAGTGATTTGAAAGTCTGTTCTGAGCTTTGAAATTTATTTAAAAAGTATCTTCAAGAAAGTTGAAGGTCCAGTGAAGTATCAGAGCACCCTGCTTCTACTGTTACTTGTTAAAGTTTTGGTTTTACAAAATGATGTAGTAAAGAACATGTTTGTAGGGTATCACATATGAGGAGGGTAACCACATATCACTATGCAACAAAACACTAAAGGAGACTATGAAGAAAGCTTTCGTTCTAGTAATGACTTTAGCTGATCAGAGATGAAGGAAGTCTTCAAATTTTGACTGAAAACATAGACTTAATTCCTGCTTCACTTGGTTTCTGCATAAAAAGATGTACACTGGGACTTTCTGGGCTCACCAGAGCTTACTTTCTATTTGGCACGAAGTGGTAATAAACAGTAGAATTGTTTATGGTAGTTAGTTTAGAAAATAGCTGCTGAAAAATAACTAGAAGTCCTGTACTCACCTTCAAGTAATCAATTCCTAAATTTTCATTATCAGATATTGCATCTGTT
>NW_005054301.1:6762668-6766544 GCF_000277835.1 Geospiza fortis
TGGCTGAAGAAAATAAAAATAAATGAAAACTGTGTAATACTGTGTTTTGAAGACACTGGAGAAAAGACTTAAATTGTTGCATGGAACTATAAAGCAAGATTAACTGTGGATTCAATAACTGGGAAAACAAACCACAGAGCACTGTTATGAATTTTACTCACCATAGTAACATTGCTGTCCAAATGTTGTGACCGCCAGTGATTCCTGTGCTTGTTCAGGCTCTGAGTAATTAAAACAAAGTCAAATCTCAGTTTAACTCTGCAGGCATTTTATCCTAGCCACAAATATATGAAAAGTATATTTTATGACTTTCTATAAATCAGTAGATATATAGCCAGCGCAACTGGCTAAATAATTCCCATGCCTGTTAGCAGAAATGTAATTAAGAATCTCATGCTGGGATTTTGGAAGTAATGTTAAAGCTGAAGGTGTTTTGAAGGCTATTACATAAGGTTAAGCTGACGTAGTAAGCTTTAACAGTCTTCTAGACTTTTCTTGTTAGAACAATCTTAAGAAAAAACCCACTTTGATTTAATCCAAAAGCACACATAAAGCCAATATGCTGTTTCCTAACAGTGGTCTATATCTGTATCAGAGGTCTACAGAATTGTATGAAAAAAGGCAAGTGTGCTTTCCTAGCGCATTTCTTCTACCTGGCAGGAATCCTGTGTAGACAAACTGGCCTACTTAACAGTTACTTGTACACAGCTGTAAATGTTCTGTAGCAGAAGGAATTTGTCTCTCACTCTACTGTAGCTGTCAGCTGTATAAAAGACCGCTAAAAATGCTCAAAGTAACAGCAGCTGATGCAGTGGTTGAACAAGTGAATTCTGATGCTCTTTTTTGGTTTTAAATACTTTTTAGGATAGTCTCATATTTCACACTGTTAATTCTGGCACATATAAGACAATCAATTTGAGCATAAAAGAAATACCTATTCAGTGAATAGGTATTTCTTTAGATTTCTTTAGATTAGCCTTTAGATGTCAGTCTCCTTAGTTCTGCTAAAACCTTAGACTAAGCCTAATATACAGGATGCAATGTGATCCCTCACAGAAACAGAGGTAGCTCCGTTACTGTTTACAATGTAGATGCAGTAGTACAGATCTCCTCCTTCGCTAAATTTTCCTCCCTGAAAAAAACACGGTACATGAGCTCTTGCTGAGTTCAGTGCTAGAGCAGCTCCTAGCTGGTCACACCTCAGTACTTGAGGTACTCCTACAATGCAGCATCAATGCACTGTAAACATGCTGTCTGCAGCACTGGAGTCACAAATGACCTCTACCTACATTTTTATTATACTTGCCATTTCACCCTGTTTGAACTGTGCATAGAGAATAGAAGAATCATAGATTTGTGTTGGAAGGGACCTTCACAGGCCATCTAGTCCAACCCCTCTTCCATTGGCAGGGACATCTTCAACTAGATCAGGCTCAGAACCCCATCCAATCTGACCTTTAGTGTTTTGAGGGATGGGGCATCCACCCCTCTCTGGGCAACCTGTGCCGGTGTTTCACCACCCTCATTGCAAAAAAATACTTCCTTATATCTAATCTAAATCAACCTTTCTTCAGTTTAAAACTTCAGTAAAGCTTAGCTGAACTTAGAACCTTTACCCTTTGAGACGCTTAATTTTCTATTCTTCTTGTGTTACTTCAAGCAGGGTGCAAATGTATCAGGAAAGATTAAAGCCTGTGCTAACTTTACAACCTTACAAATATATTTTACCAAATCATTATGTCTCCTCATAATGGGTTGCCACCTCTGTCAACAGGTCCCTAAATGGACTGTATGAATGGACTTTATGAATCTCCTGATAGGTTAGAATCCACTTGGCTCTTAGTTCACGTTGAGTTCTGCAGAACATTTCTGCTAGCACTGTGTTTTGATGTAACTGCATAACATCACAGGGGTTTTTGTCCTTCCTCAACTACACCATAGCATTTAATCTAAACATGGACATATTTTTGTTGAAGGAGAATTTCTTAAATGTGACTCTCAAGAGTTTTAAAAGCCACACAGTATATGCTCAATTAGCTTTCAAGAACTTAAAACCCTTGCCTATAAACATCTATCCTGCTACAAAATCACAACACTTCTATACTACATATAAAGTTATCCCCTGTAAAGGACAGGAATGTTCTATGCAGACAGTGCAAGACTCCTCACAGACTATCTTGTACCTGACGAACAGCTGAGAAATTGGCCACTTGCTGCTGCTGCCACTTGAGCGTTGGAGAGTATCCTTCAGGAGCAGGCTGACATCCAGAAATCTGAGAAAACACTGGCAATAATTATAATGTAAAGAGAGCTTTATAAGAAGAATCCTTAAGAACAAGAGAATCAGTAAATGTTTACTGTCAGGTAAATAATATCCTTGAAATCTTCATCTAAGAAAGGTAATTTCATGACCATATTCAAGGCTGAGTTAAGATTTTGGTTTAGACAAACTTTTTTTGTTTGACTCTTCTCATATGTACATAAGGAGGAAAACTAAGTGTTCAAAATACATTGTCAAAGAATTACTTAAGGCCTTCCTTTCAGCAATTGTTCTGCTTTAATCTCCCTGCTTATAAAAAACAGGACACTGTTTCCTTATCTGCAACAGATACTATCAATCTTAGGCATTCTGCCTGTCAAGGTAGTAAGCTGAGGAAGACAGAAGACCATAAACCATCTAGAAAATTAAGTTTGATAGTTAGGTAGATATAACCTCTTTAAAGATTATCATGAAAGGGTTATTAAACAAAATCTTCCTACAAGTGTTTAAGAATGTCACTACACACAGATGAGACAGATGAAGAGAATGGCTACAGAAGTTACAAGGTCAGATCAGTATTAGAAACTTTTTCTGAGAAATCTAATAGTGAAATTTCAGATTACATCATTGTCATTGGAGAAAGGCAAACTATTTGAAAATAGATTAAAAAACAAGCTGGTAAGGCAAGGCAACGACAGAAAAATCTGCTTCAAGAGATTTGTTGGAAAAGTAAGGAAAAGTTCCAATAAAATATTCTTCCCAAAAGGAAAGAAGTGGTGCTAGAATTTCATCTAACTTTAGTAAAGCTTAGCTGTACTTACTATGGTTAAGCTAGATAAGACTTAAACCCAAAGACAGATATGGATATATTTTTCTTCTAAAATGTATGCAGGTTTTATGATTAAATAATTGTAAAATTTAATGCAACATTTGATTTCCTCAGACAGTAAAACAGTCTGTTGCGTATTGAATAGTATGGGGATTATCAATTTAATCAGTTAGAAAGACTGCTGTTACCCAGCAGCTGAGCAGGGGGTTCTTCAAACACATTTAGTTCTGTAGTTCTAAAAGCATCTAGCAGTACTATTTAGTTATGCCAATGACTCCCCCAAAATTAATACAAACATCATTATAGTAGCATCTTCCCCCTTTTTTTTTTCCTCTCAAAACATTTAAAAGCTCTCAAACTTACTGAAATGTTTACTGTCGGCTTCTTTTTCAATTTTCTGGGATCTATTTGTGCCACGACCACGTCAGGACATCGAGCTGCTTCAATCCTACAAAACAGAATCAAGTGGGCTGCATTTTTTCTTTCCTGTAACAGGTCGATACACACCGGATGTCTTTGAAATACTCATAAAAGCACGGAGGGACCAATCAAGATCATTGAGTCGAACTCCGTGCACAGACAGCCCAGAAATCACAGCCTGTGCTCCAGGGCGCTGTCCAAATGTTTCTCGAATTCTGCATGCCTGGTTCTGTGACCACTGCCTTGGGGAGCCTGTTCCGATGCTCAGCCACCTCTGGGTGAAGAACCTTTTCCTGATATCCAACCTAAACCTCCCCTGACACGGCTTCATGTCGTTCCCTCGAGTCGTGTCGCCGCTCACGAGAGG
>NW_005054301.1:6766822-6769457 GCF_000277835.1 Geospiza fortis
GCGGGCCGGCCCCGCTCGGGAGCCTCGGCCATGCGCGCTGACCGGTCACGGTCTGCTCTGGGCGTCTTGGGTGCCCTGGAAACCACCGGAGGGGAATAAAGGAAATACGGGCAAAGAGCAGTGGCAGGAAGGGGTTTGCCAATTCACTGCCCATCAAACTAGGCCTATTTTTGTGGTGAATAGGAGTAAACCTTTAATTACTTCCTTCATTAGCCTACGTGCCATTATTCTAATACACTGTAGTTTTTGCCAAAGGTTCTTTAAAGCTCACCCATTAGTACGCTCTTATTTTACCTGTGAACACCCAGTATTCATAATTGTCACTCCCTTGAAATACTTCGAGATCTGTGGTTAAAGTCAGTTACATAGAAGTTAATGATTATAAATTTACACAGAGTTCCCATTCTGGAAGGGTCAATGCCTGAGTTGTTGCTGTGTGGGTTTTTCTGAAGACTATAATGTGGGAGCATCCACATGCCAGAAAGCAAGGTAGCATTTGCACAAAGGGACATTGTTTCCCGGGTAAAAGCAGAAGGATGATGCTGTAATTGTTTACATTGTGTATGACGAAATTCCTGTTACATAAAATGTCCATCAGTATATTACATCTCCAATTAGTTCTGCATGCAAAGTCTATTTAGATCTAATATTTCAGAGTAGTTTTAGATACTTCTGACATAAGTTAAAAAAAATCTTTTTTTTTTTTAATCCCCTGCAACTCTGTATTTCAGTAGTTCTAAATAAACACCTACCTTAACTCCTCCTCTCCAATGGCTTTTGTTTGTTTTAAGGTGTTTCCAAAAGCACTTACGTGTACCAGGGTGGTTTTTTTTTTTCTCAAACCCGGATCTAACGTCCTAGTTGAGTACGCAACAATTGCAGTCACCACTAGAAACAAAACCTGCCTTCTTAAGCCTACAGTGCCAACTCTGGGAAGGCTGATGATCAAGACAAAAACTTTGGTGAGTCCAGCTAGATAAAGTTCTTTTCTAATACTTTAGTAATATTCAGAACTTATTTTTCCTATGTGTTGTAAAGTCGAGAACTATGAACAGAAAGAGAATCCACAGATATAAATCCACTTTAAATATACTTTCTATCTTTAGATTACTTTTTCTGGAACTTCCCATTGATACTTGTTAAGCAAAGCAACATATTTTTAATTATTGCAGATAGTCTTCCACAGGTAATAAAATTGTTCCTAACACGTCTTACCAACAATGCTGATGCAATGGCTAGCAAATATGACTCAGTGGAGAAAGAGGAAAGTGAAACTGGAAATTTATATATTTTTCCTCAACTGCTTAGGCATAAAGGAAGAGTACTTTTCCAAAGAAAGAGTGAGCTGCACTAATGGATATGCCCCATTGGCTAAAAAACCAAACCAAAACAAAGTAACACATAAATTCTGCATTATGAAAAATTAAAATGCTTTCAAGTCTACATTCTAGATATGAATATGGGGAGCTAACAAAATATTTTCTTATAATGAGTAAATGAGTTTATATCTATTTTCTAATTCTTTTCTTTCTCCTTGATTTTCTCTGTGGTTCACACTATCATAACAGCTGCATGGCTTTTCTTCAAGTTTAGAGCATTGAATTATTATGTAATGAAATTTGTGCTGAAGATTAATTAAAAATACTGAATATATTTTATTTGTAGTAAACTTTCAGAGTAGTATACTTTGCTGTTTTCCCTTCTTGCCTTTTGAGTGTCTTTAAATGTCAGCTGCCTCTTTTTCTCTTATTTATAGAGTTCATCCTGCAGTTTAGACTTCAGGTCTTGCCTATTTTTTAGGTAATTTTTCGAAAACGTTTCACAAGGTATTTGAATGCTTTTGAAATTACAACACTGAGCCACTTTCTGTCCATTTGTTTGAAGTTCACAGTGTTGTGGGGTTTGGGGGTTGGTCTTTTCTTTCTGTCTTTTGAGTTCAGAGTGAGGATGGTACACATCATTGTCAAGTTCTTGCTTAATACTCCCACAAATGGCAGTGAGATTTGTGGATAAGAAAATTTAAAATCCCTCCCGTAAATTCTGCTGTTGCTTAGGTGTTCATGTTTTTAGTCTGAAGAGGACTGGTAAACCAGACTGGAGAGGGTAATGGCAAAGAAATTCTACCATAATCACATTTGACATATAAGAAAAGAGGATAAGGTTGTTTTAGTCATTTGTATTTGCTTGGTGGTCACAGAATGTTTTCCGAGTTGCAATGAGGGAGGGAGGATATGGTAGTCAGCCAGCAGAACGTTTTTCAGTCCTCCCCGATGTCTGGATTAATTGCACTAAGACATCTCAGGAAAGACAGAGGTTACTGTTCTGGCCTTTCATGACAGGCTTGTTAAAAACAATTCCTGAAACACAAGAGTCAATGTAACTTGAGTTTGGGCGTATAAAATTGACCACGCTAACAAGATAAAGGATTGTTTCAGGCTAAATCCCCCAGGAATATAATTTCAATGTATTTTTTTTTTCCCAGGCACTCAGAAGAAACATGTAAACAATCTTCCAGATTAAAAAGTTGCTGTAAGTACACATGGTAGAAGATGGGAACAGGCAGGGTGAGCTCAAGGAGTGCCGGCAGCCCGGCTGTTTCGATCCCGAGGAATTCCGTGCCGGCCAGAGCACCAGC
>NW_005054301.1:6769499-6769856 GCF_000277835.1 Geospiza fortis
GCAGCACCGGGCAGCCGAGCGCTGCCGGCGGGGAGAGACGGCAAAACTGCCCCCGCTGGTCGGGATGCCTTTTTTCCTGAATGGATTTGGGATCGAGGTGCAGACCACCGATCTCCAGAAAGAAGGCCGAACAGAGTAGCGAACACACACGCAAGCAAGAGCTGTCAAGGCGGCGAAGCCACCGTCAAAGCTACGGGACGTCGCAGACCGGTCCCGTTGCATGGCCGGGGAGGCCGGGGAGGCCGGCGGGCTGCCCCGGGGGCGGGGGAGCGGCGGAGCTCAGCCCGCCCCCGCTCTCTGCCCCTTGACGTGGCGCGGACTCTCCCATCAGCCATGTTGATGCGTCGGCAGCGCCGG
>NW_005054301.1:6770236-6813611 GCF_000277835.1 Geospiza fortis
GCACGGCCTTTCCACGGCCGGGGGTAAAGGGCGGCACTCTCCGGCAGCGCCTGTGGTGCCCCTGTCCCGGAGCTCCGCTGTACCTACGCCGCTGTGCCACTGACGGGGGTGCCTTACAGTGTAGGTAAATCTACAAGAAATGCAGGCCTTGCTGCGTTTGATTATGTGTTTGTTTTTAAATTTAGGTGGGTTATCACATACCGTGGTTGTTTAAAGGGAAAAGTTTTCAGTGGGAGGTCTCGGAGAGCAGATTTGGAGGATGACTGCGTTTGAGTGGTGAAAATGTCAGCAATTTGCTTTAGATAACTATTTGAATAATTCTGCTTGTGTATTTTAGTTCCTTCTTGCAACTAAAATAGATTTGTATCTGGTGTGTAATTTGGGCATAAAAAATAAATTAAGGGTTTATTATTAATCTCTTTTACCAGGTTGTTAGTGCCTAATAAACTGAGAGAATAAGTGTGTTGTAAGAAAAGTGTGCAATGAGCTGTACGCAGTGGTAGTTAAACACATGGTGCTATGAGGGACTTCAGTCTATCTATGCTGGAACTCTTACAGTGCTGTAGAGAAAAATGTTTTGATTTTGTATATGTGTGCAGGGATTAGGGGATATTATTTTGGGGATATTCTGTATTGGGACATATTTATCTGTGGTGTGTAAGCATTTAAAGATGTTGATATTCAACCAGTGACTGTCAATGCAATTCAAGTGTGGCTTCTTTTGCGACTCACAATTGAGATTGTCATGGTGTAGGGTTGCGAGGTACATTCAGCCATAGCAGTGGGAGGGAGGAAGCAAACAAAAAAGGGCTTCTGTTTTTTTCTGGATATCCTAATCTGCAGCAGAGGTAAAGCAGTGACACCCCAAAGTGGGAACTGTTGCTGTTCAGCTGTTCTGAAAATCTCTTCTCTGAGGTTTTCTGAGTTGGGCAGTGTGTATTTTGTGGCATTTAGGTGTCTGAAATTTGGTGTGTAGCCTGTAGGCCAGGAGGGTTTGCTGTTCTTGTGTAATGCAATACATCTCCACACCTATCTCAGAAAATGTGTCTGCATAGCTGTAACAATGGTACTGAAAGTAACTTGTCAGACCAAGAGTTCCATATTTGATGAATGATGAAATAGGTAAGCATTATTGGCTATTGAAAAGGAAGAAAAGGATAGAAGAAAAGGTGGAGGAGAACTTGATTATTAGCCAGTTTTGCCTTCTGAAAAGGAAATCCATACTTAATAGAAAATAATGGTATTTAACACAGTAAATCCAACAAGTCATTTATGTATCTATGTGCATGTGATTAGTCACTGCACAGTGGTGTTTGTACATTGCCCTTTAAGGAGCAATAACTGGGTGGTAAAAGTAATATCCATGTACAGCCATTTCAAACATAGCTAGAGCAAAATGTGGAGAAAATGCTTTCAAGTTCAGGACAGAAAGTGTGCAGTGTTTGGAGCTGGATTTTGAGAGTCTATAGTTGCTGCCAGTGAATGGCTGAAATAGCCTTAAGTTGCAATTTTCTCTGTCTTCTCGGGAAATAATTTTTAAATTGAGAGATTATTCAATTTGTGGTTATAGTGGAGATAGTTGCGTTGTGCAGATTCTTGCATTAATATCCCATTTTTCAACTTTTTTACAAAACATGGATGGATTTTGATTTATTAGGAGAGACATTTCTTAAAATCTATGTCCTTTTCAAATGCCAGACCGTTCTTTCCTCTCTTAGCTGAGTTAATTTCTGTCTCTGATTTCTCTGTATAATAACAACTTCCAGATATTCTCTCTTTTCCTCAGTTTTGTCCCCCGGCTTTGCAGAAATTGGAGTAAAAGCAATGGTGGAAATGCTCTTATGCACTAAGTCCCTCATGCTCTCTGTGTTGTAATTGCCATTAGGAGCAGATTTGCTCCTAATATCAAGACGTGCCCATTAAAATATTGGCAGTTGATTATTTCTTAAGTTTTAGCTGTCATAGAAGTTTTTAGCTGTCATAGAAACTAAAGGTGCAATGCCATTATAATTTTGATAGATAGAAGTAGGTTTTGATAAATTGAGAGTTTCTGTGAGTCTCCTGTAATGTATGTAAGGTCAGAACTAAGAATGTCAGTGTGCTTGAGAGAATTCCTGATTTACATTCCAATTCAGGAGGGTTTCAGCATTTATAATAACTGTTCATTAACTTGTTACAGTATAAATTGAGACCTAGGAGTATTTCTGCTTCCCTTTAGGTGGTTCATTTGGGCTTTTACAGTAAATCCTTTATTATTAGGGAGTGTGAGTTTAGATATCCTAGTTCCTGGAAAAGCCTGTGCTATGTATTCTATAAAAGGTTCTGTGTACCATGCAGTAGATAGTCTGGAACAGTGTGTATATAGCTCAGGAGTTTGGGATTGGAGGGAGGGAGTGCTCCTTGCTGACTTTACCAGATGTTCACAGGTACCTGTTGAGCTTTTCAGATGTGTCTGTGTTTCTCAGTTCTCCAGCTTCTGAGTAATCATAGCAGAACATTTTGAAAGCCTTAAGACAGTGTCCAAAATGATAAATTTAAATTCAAAGAATTGTTGAAAAGTGTTTCTTCATACATAATGTATTGGAATATGGCACTTGTATTTCTTACAAAGTTACTTCCTAGCATTGCTGTAGGAATGTACGCTTGTAGAATGTCATGTTGCTATTCCTTTATGTTTGCACGTATGTTTGCATCATGAGATACCCAAAATATGGTTAGAAACTCTTAAAAAAATTTATATAGCAGTATTTTCTTTCTCCTTAGAATGCTGCACATTGCTTTTAGGATTTAAGAAGCTCTACTCTGTTTTATTGACTGTAACTCAGTTACAATATTTGAATGTGTGACTGTTATTACCTGCATTCAGCATTTAGCAGTTAAAAGTTTTTGCATGTCAACATTCTGCTGACAGTTATCTTTTTATTTTAGTGTTAGAGAGAAGTTGACCATGACAACCTTCCTGGAATTTATCCAGCAGAATGAGGACAGAGATGGAGTTAGATTCAGCTGGAATGTTTGGCCTTCAAGCCGTCTGGAAGCTACAAGAATGGTAGTCCCTGTGGCTGCCCTCTTCACGCCCCTGAAAGAGCGGCCTGACTTGCCTCCTATTCAGTATGAGCCAGTGCTGTGCAGTAGGACCACGTGCCGAGCTGTTCTGAATCCCTTATGGTAAACTTAAAGCATATTATTGTTCCAGTTCTTTGCCTTAGAATCTTGGGAACAGTGCTAGCTGAACTGTGTGCAAGATCTGGTGTATGGAAGTTCAAGTACTCCTCACATCATTGTACAGTGCAGACTTACAGGCCTCAGAAGGTTCTGCACATAGATTTGCATATGTAGCATATTTACTGAAAACATAGCTTTCATTTAATGAGTCATTTCAATGTACTTAGTATTGATTAGGTATGTTATTTTTCTGCAACTATAAATATTGGGATTTAGTATACTCTTGCATTTTGCCTCTAGAAAATGGCTTAGGTAAAAAGTTATAATGCTCTATCTTTTGAGCTGTTGGACCCTGATATAGTTTAATTTCCAAGTGAAATAAACTACACTTATTACTGACATTAGTTCATCTGTGGACCAAAGCAGGTTATCTGTTTTAGTTAACATCAGAAGTAGGCATAAAAAAGGGTAGAAAGCTGTTTAAGCTTAAGGATGATGTTGGCACAAGCTGAAATGATTGTGGACTAGTCATGGGTAAGTTTGGGTTGCAAGCAGAGGAGGTGTTTCATATGTCTTTCCTGTCATAGAAGTATGGAAAAGAAGCAGAATGATTTCTAGGTTGGAGTTTGATAGGCAAGGGAAGGGTCCTGATTGGTAGAGATTAGACATGATGTCAGAGAACCTGTAGAACAAATTTAATGTTATGAACGACTTGTCTCTGCTTGGGAGAAAAGACAGCTTCAAAGCAGACGTAAAATTGTGTTTCAGTATTAAGCAGCCGCAGTGGCAGGTTATGCTAGGAGTCAGACTTAGTTGAAGTTAACTTTTCCAGAAGAATTACCTTTTTTTGAGGGCTGGAAGAAAAACAATGAAAAGACAAAGTTATAAAGAGTCAGATGCCAACATTCAGTGAACTGTGTACATTTTTCCTGTGTTGTATGTGCTAGTAACGACTGGGTTTTTTTCCCCTGAAAGGGTGGTTAGAAGCTGAGGAGACTTTAGAAGCCTGTGTGGCACTTTGGGCTAGGTAATTTGCAGCCTCTATAACTGGTAAAGACAATTAGATAGCAATAGGTCTGTGTTTTGTTTACAGTATACTGGGACTTACCTGAAGATTCAATGATATCTTAAAAGTGTTTTTGCTCTTGTAGACAGGAGAAGATGTAATAGCAAAAAGTGTACATTGAGAACTATTAAGGTGACTTTCCCTTAAGATGGGTAGGACTTTAAACCATCTCTGTGGCGTGAAGATAGAATTTGCATTTTTTATTTTAACTGTCTGAATACTAATAAAAATGTAGACAAAAGGAGGTAGACTCATCATTTGAAAGCAATGTTGTTTGGGTTACAGAGATAGCTGTCATGTTGGAACCTGGTTTTTTAGGGCATAATGTATATTCAGGCTAGTCCCACAGTCTGACAGCTAATAGATAGAGGCAGAAAAGATGAAAAATTCAAAGTTAGGGAGAGTTTAAAAGATATGCTAAAACCATGGATAAAGGCTCTAATATAGGTGCTGAGTCTGTATTTTTAAATTTCTTATTTGCATCTTTTTCCTGACAACCATTCTTTCTCTCTAAACACAATACTTTGCCTGATACATCTATGTAAGGCTCCAGATGTTATTTTCTGTTTGTAATATGGGTATTTAGGAGAAAGTATATTTGAAAGAACCTTTTTAAAGTCAGTGTGTTTTTTAAAGTTTTAAAAGACATGTATTCTAGGGACAGTGGAAGAAAATGAATTTTTCATGCTATATAAACTTTTCCTGTTGTATTTTTATAGCCAAGTGGATTATCGAGCAAAACTCTGGGCTTGCAACTTTTGTTACCAGAGAAACCAGGTAAGAAAAATAAAAAACAGTATATAGAAAATATTTTTTATGAGGTGAAATGAAAACCTTGATTTTTCAAATTACAGTTAGAAACTGAAATTGACAGCAAGAGCAGGAGTGTGCAATTGTATCTTCAGACATTGCATTGAGATTTTTTCCGTAACAGCAATAGTGAATATCTGTTTAAAAATATCTGTTTTTCTTTCCTTTGTAGAAATTATAATCTTTTATTTACATTTAATTTCTATGTTTTTATTTGCAGTTTCCTCCTACTTATGCTGGCATATCTGAAATGAATCAGCCAGCTGAACTTTTGCCTCAGTTCTCCAGCATTGAATATGTAGTACAGGTAAAATCATTAAATAGAATATTGAACATCTAGCACCTTGCAATATACAAAAAGAATAAATTTCCATTTTGCTTCTTCACTCTATTTTAGTGACTGTGAGTATTTATGTGCTTGTTAGTAGATTGAACATTGGTGCCATCAGTGGGAAAAGGAAAACATTTTATAAGAGCATTAGGATGGCTTATAAGACTGGTTTAAAAAGAAAGAGAGTTCTCCTCTAAAGCTGACACTTCTGTTAGGTCTGTGTCTTTACAATGAGTTTAATTTGTTTGTGTCAGGAGACTGCTTACCTCTGTTGCTTGCTGAAGTAATACGAGTTCAGATTTTACTGTTCATTCACCTCTCATTAATAATTTGAATTTAAGTTTGTGTTTCAATGATGAGTAGCTAGTTCTAGTGCTGTCTGGTTTAGAGACAACAGCTAATACATATTCAATTCAGCTGTTTGAATTTTAATACTCATCCTTTTTCAAGACAGAGGTTACTTGAATAGAAATAAAAACTGGACTTAAACCTCTAAATTGCAAACATTTGTAATTTCAAATTTTCAACCTCCAAATTAATTTTTGAGGACTAAAATTTGTAAGACCTCAGTAAGGCAAATCATAATCTGAGTCCTCACTGAAGTGTGACAAATTTTAATGAAAGGAAGGGTGAATACTGAACAGAATCTGTACTTTTTGCTGACTCCTATAATGCAAAGTAAATGGAATGTTTGCTCATACTACAGCAAATTTAGTTTAGATAGAATAAAAAGTACTGATGATCTCTAGAGTAAAATCAGGAGGTGAAATGCCATGGACTGTCATCAGGCTAGAATCTTTTATAATTGCGAATGGTTTTATGACTGTTATGTTTACTTGGAGCAGTAAAAGGTCATTGTATTTTAAAAGATGTATATAATTGGCTTATGCTTCAAAATTACTTGATATCCTGAAAGGATTTTTTCTTTTCTTCTGTTGTAAGCATTTAATTTTTGTACGGACTTCTCTTTGGTGGGGGTTTTGTTCTGGATCCTGCTTACCAATTGAGAGTTAAGTTAAACGAAACATTGACATTACTGGTATGACTAAAATTACAACATTTATAAGATTTGCCTTACTTGTTCATTTTTGATCCTTTAAATATTGTAAGACTTGTTTTTCATATGGTTCTAATTTTGTTTCTCAAAGCGTGGTCCTCAGATGCCATTGATATTTCTTTATGTTGTGGATACATGCATGGAAGATGAAGACCTGCAAGCTCTGAAGGAATCCATGCAAATGTCCCTCAGTCTCCTGCCACCAACAGCATTAGTTGGTCTCATTACCTTTGGCCGAATGGTGCAAGTTCATGAGCTTGGCTGTGAAGGAATTTCCAAAAGTTATGTCTTCAGAGGAACAAAGGACCTCTCTGCAAAACAGCTTCAGGTAATGAACAGAAGCAAACAAAAAGAAATCATTTAGGAGCTAATGGTGAAATAGTCCATAAACAAATTTTGTAATAAAATCTTATTTATTTGGCTACAGGAAATGTTGGGGCTTACAAAAGTAGCTGTTGCACAGGTTGGTCGTGGTCCTCAGGTGCAGCAACCACCACCTTCTAACAGGTAATCTGCTTTAGACATCTTAAAACACATACCTTGACCCCACTAATGTACTGGAAAACCTAGGTTTTATGATCAATAAAACAATAAACTGACAGCCAAACTTCTTGGTCAGGCACAAATTTACTAGTAGACTGTTCTTTCCTACAGTTTGTACTGGGAAGAATTGACTCAATGGGTAATAGTAATATTATCTGGATGATTTTTGGAAGTGCTCTGAGAGGCACTTTATAGATACATAAATAATAATAATGATTATTCTGTTGATTGGTGTTCCAGAAAGTGTTAATAGATGCATTAGTGCTCCTTATGCAGATATCCAGTTGTGCCTTCCTTTTTTCTCCCTCTTCTATTCCTCTTCCCTCCCCTTTGGTCTCTCATTTGGAAATTGCAGGCCGGTGTTTGATTTTCCTGTGTATTGCACAGTGACATAGAAGAAATTAATGAAATTATTGAAAGACAGTTTTGTTGTCTCTGCCCTCAAAAAATTAGCTGCATATGTAAACTGCTTGCAGCAGCACAGAAGAGATCTTACAATGTTAATTTTTCTCCTGAGCTTTGATTGTCACTAAAGTAGGGAAACCTTTCTTTTTGAAATTCATAGGTCATCACCTGCTCTGTTCTTTTGACTAGTTAAGGTTCTTTCTGGGTAGTGGTGGTATCTCTTAAGTCTGAAGGTTTCAGTTTTGTGTGCTTTTTGTTCTACCTCTTAAGCTGAGTGTGTATGTAGGAATTCCAGACTGCTTTATTTTGATGAAGCAGAGACACTGGTCTGAATTCAGACCAGAATCTAGAGTTAGACGTCTCAGATATGTCTAATATATTGCTAGTGAGCAATTGATAAATTTTTTATTTAATAACTTAAATCTATACTTCTATGTATTTGTTTTCAGATTTTTGCAACCAGTGCAGAAGATTGATATGAATCTTACTGATCTTTTGGGTGAACTGCAGCGGGATCCTTGGCCTGTTCCACAAGGGAAGCGGCCCTTACGTTCTTCTGGAGTGGCCCTGTCTATAGCTGTTGGGCTCCTTGAGGTAAAAGCTTTAGCTGCAGCTGTGCTAAACTACAGCTAGATAATTTTCTTAGAGAAAAGCTTCCACAATCAATATGTAAAAACCTTACTAATTGGTGTGTATTAGTTTTGTAGGATGATTCTGGTGAATCTCATGCCTTACATGCTTATAATTTCATAGACATTTACATATTTTAATAAGGCAAAATATGAGACTTTGAATTACTGGCAGATTTAACTTCTGTGAGTGAAAAAATGCTGCTATTGTTGCAATCTTATCAGTGTGATAAATATCCACATATCTAATTTTTTTGTTCAGTTTGTAGCAAAACCCAATGGTCTTATTTGTCTTTTCTTTCCTGCAGTGTACTTTCCCTAATACTGGTGCACGCATAATGATGTTCATTGGAGGACCAGCAACGCAGGGACCTGGCATGGTTGTAGGGGATGAATTGAAGTTACCTATAAGATCATGGCATGACATCGAAAAAGACAATGCAAAATATGTTAAAAAGGGTACTAAGGTAAGAGATGGTCATGGGATCTCATACATATTCCTAGTAAGTAAACATTTAAATTGGTGGGCACTGTAAAATGCTATTAGTAATAGCAAATGTATAAAGAGGTGGGAATTCTTCACTGGACTCTGAATAGTGGTATGTCTCAAGAATTTCTTCAGAAATTTCAGGATATTAAGTTAGGACTTGTCTAGCTCAAATTAAAGTCCTTTGGAGTGTTTCTCTGATTTAATTCAGAAATGTATGTGATCAAATGGTGTATCTAGTGTTGTAAGGCTGGTGCTTCTGAGACAGGTGCTCAAAACTGTCTCTGTAGTTGGGGAAAGATTAGGCTGTGGAGTTTAGTCATATCTAATTTAATTTAAAATGTACATTTGGGTTGGTGAACTGCATCCAAAACTTGTTGAAGTCATCTTGACTGATTATAATGGGAGCTTAAACAATTAGCTCAGTTGCAGGCATTTGTAGACGCTTGAGATTAGAATAATAAATTCAGTTCTGTGCTGGATCTAGCACTAAACCCAATGTTTAAAAGGAAGATGATCGAACTAGTTTTCTAGTTTAAATAGCAACCACTGTTCTCTTTAGTGGGAGTCAAGCTCTCAGCTGATCAGGAAAAAACCCCCAAGTGTTGAAAATTCCAGTCTTTTTAACTTCAGGAAAAATATACTTTTATGTGAATAGAATCTGATAATGTTGTTTTAGAAAAATTTTGTGACTTTAGGATTTAAAGTGAAGACGAGGAGAGTTCACATTGTAAATTGCTATGAACTGTATTTTCATCTTGTATTTAGCATTTTGAAGCCCTGGCTAATCGAGCTGCAACAAATGGTCATGTTATTGACATCTATGCATGTGCATTGGATCAGACTGGTCTACTGGAGATGAAGTGTTGTCCCAACTACACTGGGTATGTGTCTGTTTTTTTTTTTGTAGTATATAAAGATGCAGTTTGAAAATTGTTAAACAGGAAGCACTTGCAAACAATTCGCTATTTAAAAAAACAAAGTGTAAGCAGACGAACTGTGATGGCTGTATTTGTACTGGAATTTTAGAATATCTTGGCCTCTAGCAGATTTGTCACCACAATTTTTGGTGTGGGTTTGCTGTTTCTTTTAATGGGATATTTTTGGGGCTTGAATAATGTGGGTATCTTTTAATTAAACAATTTATCAGATACACTGTTTCTGTTTTTCCGTGTGTATCTGTGTAAGGGGCAGGTTTCAGTAAAGATGAAGATCTGTCCATATTTTTCTTGTTCTTCAGAGTGGTATAAAACCTTCTTTCTGCTTTGCTTATGCCACTCTTTTATATATTGTTGTTTATAGGTTCAGCTAGTGGTTTAGATGACTATCAAGGTTCAGCTCCTGGGTTTCAGGCCAGCTTGGCCATGCTAATCACTGCTTCTCTTCAGAGCTGTGTGTATAGCTTCAGCTTGAGAGCTTTCACCATTCAGGATATTTATGTTTAAATTTGATTTTACCTGCATATTTGACTCCTGTTCCTTTTCTGCATCAAACAAACCAGAGTTGTGTTTTTGTTTATACTGTTTTGCTCTTTCTGTCTGCTCCTGTGACTCACCCTATTTCTGGAGCCTTAATGTATATAGTTTGTTTATTTCTCCTATAGCTCTTCTATTTTGGTTTTGGCTACATCATGCATACAAGGAGGAATTTCTGATTCTATCCATGTCTATTTTCTTCCATTTTTTAGTGTCCATCTGGAAACTTCTTTTGGGTGTAATGTTTGACCTATTGACATATTTTACTGAAATTTTTTAATTAACATTTTTGATGGCTGAGAATAATATCTCCCATTAATATTTTCTAAAGGCAGAATATGATATTTCATGGCAACTGTTGCACTTACATCCACAGAATGTGGCTAAGCATAAAGATAAGTCATGCTTCCTGAGCATAGATTTAACCCTGAAGTAATGAATGAACTACACAAAATACTATTGTATAGAATGATAACTATCAGAAGTAAAGACTTGGTATGGCAGGATCTTAAGAAATCCTTAGTTTTGAAAGTCCACTACGGTATTTCCCAGTGAAAGATTTTGTTTCATACTGTAATGACCTGAAGATGCATAGGGCAAGAAGCCCACTTCAAACATTCATCCTTAACATTGTAGCAAAATACTAATTTAACGTTAGTCTATTTTAAGGAGGTAAAAATATGTCTCACAGTGAATTGTCTTTAGTTTTAGCCTTTAATAAAAACTAGCTATGTAAATAATCTAACTCATGGATTTTGTTTGTTTGTTTTGTTGTTGTCTAGAGGCTACATGGTAATGGGAGACTCTTTCAATACATCATTATTCAAACAAACTTTTCAGAGAGTATTCACTAAAGATATGCAAGGACAATTTAAGATGGGATTTGGTGGCACATTAGAAATAAAGGTAAGCATACAAAAATGTAGTCTGTTAGTGAAACAATGAAATAGGATGGCTACAAACTGGAATCTGCCCTTTTAAGGAATTTTTAGGAACTTGCTAAACAGATGTATTAAGCTTGGCCTGTACATATCTGTACATAGTCCTAGCTATCTTTTTGTAGTTCTGGGATTCTATAAATGTGAGTTAAGTATTATGGTAGTCCTTCTCACCTTGCATTCAATGTGAATGTTTAGGTATTTATATCAGTGGTTTCTTGGTTTTACGTAAGTCCGTTTCTCTATGTACTCCATGACAAAACTTCTTTCACTTTCCATCCTTATCAGAATCCATTCTGGCATTTTAACGATGTTTTTTGCCTTCACCATTGTGATAAGCTTAGAGCTGAATGTGCTGTAGGTTCAGGCACTGCCTTCCTTGATGTTTCTGGAAAAATATTCCAATCCCATATTGTAGAAGAATATGAAGCTATTTTCATTTTTGGTAAAATTCTGTTTAAATTTTTACTAATAGGACAAATAGTTGAACCCTCTTTTTTTTTCATATACATTTTGATGTGAATTTTGTTGAAAGATCCCAGAAAATGTAAAAAGGGTCCCCCAGTTCTAGAGGGATGTACAGATCACTTCAAAGAGGAAAGTGACATTGGAAGAATATAAATAACTAATTTAGCTAAATGTGTTTAGGATATAGAGTAGAAATTCTTTATCAGGTGTGTGTAGGCTTATCTTACAGTACGAAGTCTTCAGTTCTAATCTTACCTTTGAATATTTTAATCCTTTCATTAGATAGGAAACATTACCCCATATACTTTCTAGGCTCCTATGTTTATACATCAAGCAGCTTTTTTCCATGTTTTAATTTATGTTCATGCTGTTAAGATATACTAATTAGTATAGCAGATAAACATAACTAAATGTAGAATCTGAGCACGTGAAAAGTGTCTCCAGATGTATCAAGCATTATTATAACCTTTCCCAAAGGTATCAGTAATGTAGTATGCCTTGAGATTTTAATTATCTAACAATAAAATGAGACTGAATTCTTTAGCATGGCATGTTAATGTATATTTTTATTTGAAATATGAAGACTTCAAGAGAAGTAAAGATTTCTGGAGCGATTGGACCCTGTGTCTCTCTCAACTCTAAGGGACCTTGTGTCTCAGAAAATGTAAGTAAACTTTGCTGAAAATAAAGGTAATGTCCTACTATGGAAAAATATGATTTAAGATTTCTGGATTTGAAGAGAGGCTGAAATTTCCATAAATGGAACAAAGTGGTCACTTTTTACCGATTTTAAATTAAATACATGCAAGCTTACATTCATTACTAGGTCAGATTCAATTCTATTAGACCTTGCAGATCTGTTGTTACTTGTTTAGATTTGTCCACTTGTTTAGATTTAGTTGCTTTAAAATTATTATACAAAAGTTAATATGATGGTGTAGCAGAAACCAAGTAGAAAATGAGTTAGCATGCTTTATTGTTAAAATCAGAACTGTGTCCTTTTATCCAAACAGAACCATAAAAATATATTTTTTAGAAAGAATTGACAGAACAGGAGGACACAAGACTGGAAACATCCCTTTTATCTGAACTCTCTCTTCCCATTTCTGTAGCTGTTTCACCAAATGCACATTTAATTAATTGATTGCAAGATCCATCTATTGCAGGCTCCTCAAGTAATACTTTTAAATTATATTAGACTTAAATGTTTATTTTCTTATCATTTAATATTACTAACTTTTGATTACCAATAAAAAATAATTCCTGTAAGTGACCAAAATATCTTACATTTGAGAAGTTTCACTTTTGTTCCTAAGAATCTGCATAGTAGAGCACTTCCCAGTATGAAACTGCTCACAAATGGCCTGCTTTAATCAAGCACTTCTATTCCTTAAATTTTTCTTGTATTTATGACTGCATCTTTGTGAATATAAAGAATTCAAAATAACCAGTATTTCTTTTTTCTTGGTGATCTGGTACAGATTTTTTTCATTTCATTGAATATATTGCAATAAAATGAAAAACCCCAAAAATAAATTAAGTGTACATATCCTTATTTAAGCTACATATCTAATTCATAGGAAGTAGTAGAGATTCACTTGTGAGATTGTCTGTTGGCTTTGCAGTTATATCATGATTAATTTTTATTCCAAACCCCTTTTTGTTGAAATTATCTGAATTATCAAATTTGAACATGAATAAAATGAGTGTGTGTGCAGCTCATTTCAGTGGTAACTGGACAAGTCCTCTAGCCATAATGCTTTCAAGTCAATACAGAAACAGTGCCAATATTGCCAGCATAGTTTTCCTCAGAAGTTTTGTTTGGTTTCCCTGTGTCCATTATGGATGATGGGTTACTTTAATTGGTTTTGCTGGATATTTATGTTGCTTTGATGCCAAAAAGGAATTGTCAGTTGAAATACATAGCTATCTGTGCACAGTTACCTTGCTAGTTACTCGAGACTGTGTAACTTAGTAAAATACAGCATGTAAGCTATTACTTAAAGTTTTACTGCTGCACCTTAGAACAGACATTCCACTTGCACGTGCTTTTTGCCTCTGCTTAAGCGAAATCTGGTATTTTCCTGTTTCTGACTTGCTTTTTCAGTCTTTTTCTAATGCCAGCTTCTGATCTTTCTAATGTATTAATTATTTAAAACAACAATCTCTTTGTTTTAAAATTATTCCTACATCCACCACCGCAGTTGCTTTGCAGGAGTATTTGTTTGAGAAGGTGACAGAGTGAGCAGGGAGAAAGCTTGTGAGAGTAGTTGCAAACAGTTACCTATAGTGGCTAGATGCGGTATTTCACAAACCAGGAAATACTTCTGGTTTATAAAAGTATTACAAAATCTTTCTGCAGGAGATTGGAACCGGAGGCACTTGTCAGTGGAAGATTTGTGGTCTTAATCCTACTACAACACTTGCACTGTACTTTGAGGTGGTAAACCAGGTAATAAATATTTGTCTACTTATCTACTAAACACAGTAATCTTACTTTATATGCCTGTCAAAGCTTGCATTTTTATGTGATTCCCCCAAGCAGAGTAGCAGGGATAAAAATGATGTTGCCATTTTGTGTTGGCAGAGTTTAGAGGTGGACAGTAACTGCTTAATGATGGGCTAATCTTCTTGTTTGTGATAATGACCACTAAAGAACTCTACAAATTTTGATTTGAGTTTGTAATCTCTTAATTAATTTTTTTTTCCAGGGTGTTACTTAATGAATATATTTTAATTGCATTATGTGGAAATGCTGTAATCTGTGTATTTAGAAGTGCTTTTTAATATTTCTCTGATGTTTTAGTTACAAGGTAATTACTGCATCCTGTTACATTTTAATTTATTGCTCAGTATTTGCAAGCAAAGATTGGTTTCATTGAAGTGCATGAAGGACAAATAGTCTGGTTTCCTGTTTCCCTGAGGGAAAAGAGGATGAAAATATGAGGAGCAAGAGTGGTACTCATTCTCACACCATTTCTTATTCCAAGAAGCAGCTTAGGAACTGAGCTGACCATAGTTTCTATATATTTAGTATGCTGTATTTCACAGTTTGTTATATAAGCAAAGGTTTGAAAACTTGCACTTACATTAGCCAGGTTTTGGTTTTACTTCTTGTATATTTATGTTGGGCTCATTTTATTGGTAGCTCCAAAACCAGCCTAATTATTTAGTGTAACAGTTGATTTCAACTCTACTTCTCTTTTGAATTGTTTATATAGCATGTAAGCCTGTATTTTCACTGAGCAGAGTTTTGAAATTTCAGTTTACACCTGGATTCCAATCTTTGTTTTGACAGTGCTGTTGGAGATCCACTGATCAACATTTTAGATTAGTATCAGTTTTCTTGTCCTGTAATTCCAGTGAGTCATATGGTGTTAGAATGTGGTGAAACCAGGAATTGTAAAACGTTGTCTCTGTAAGGACATGGGTAAGGAGAGAGCATTGGTTGCTTTAGGGATATCTGGTGAAGCCAGCAAGTGTTTCTAACATCCCTGAACAATCTCCAAGTTGATTATCTGTGTGTAGTAAAGGTACTCAATGTAACAAAAGCACCAGACAATGCATTAATATAACTTGGGCCGTCTATTGGAAAGGATTTCTAGTAATTAGTTATACATTTCCAAATCATACTGTAAAATCTTGAGATTCTCTTTCATTTTCTTTTCCTTTTGTACTTAGCACAATGCTCCCATTCCTCAAGGAGGACGTGGTGCAATCCAGTTTGTGACTCAGTATCAGCATTCCAGTGGACAGAGACGGATCAGAGTGACCACAGTTGCCAGAAAGTATGTTTTACTTGTGGTGAATAATTTTTGAAAAGTCAGGGTGTGTATCTATGTATATGCCTTTTACTTTGTAGATTTTGTAAGCAGTCTCTTGTTTGAGGCAGTTTCCTCTCTTGTTCTGTGGACTGTTTTTTCTCTGAGAGGTTACAGTGGCTGTATAATGTTATTGTAGGAGTGCTCTGAGGAAAGCCAAGTGATTTTAGACAAAGGGGAAGATCTGAATTAAATTCTGTGGCCTAAACTGAAGATATGTTTTGAGTTAGAGAATGGCAAAAATCACTTCATAACTTAGCTGGAGAATGCTAACTGCAGTTCAGAGGGATGTAAATACCTGGTATTCCATGTATAACCTTTACCTGCAGTTTCCTTGATTCAATATACTTCACAATTTTAGGACATGATGTTTAATATTTTGAATACATTTTTCAATGTCCAGTGACTTTTATTTACTCTAAGCTGAAGGAGGTCATTGCTTGGTTAATTAGATGGAAGATTCAGTTTATTGAAAAAAGCATTGCCCTAATTGTTGAAAATACTATGTTGGTAACTTAATTAGTTATATTAGTAGAATTCTGGTGACTGATGGAAGGTCTAATTAATAGTTTACTCTATAAATTAAAAAGAACTGGCAAAATGCACAAGAAAATTGCTTATGTGGGAGTGTGTGATTAGATTAGTGGATGGTGTTTTCTGTAGCAACCTTTCATCATTAATTTTTTAAAAAATATGGTACCTGTTCTATTAGTGACCTTATATTTTATTTCACTGGTTGCATGGCATCTGTACAAATAAGGAACATTTCTAATTAAAGAATGGTTAACTGGGAGGCTGCTCATTCTATCTGTCTAGTAGATTTTTTGAAGCTTCAGCATGAGTTTGTTAAACTGCTAACTGTTAGGGTTTCTTTGCCTTAATTTTGAAGGGGTGTTTTGACATTGGATTTTTCTCCTTTCACTGTGATGCGAATCCTTTTATTTTTATTTTCCAGCTGGGCAGATGCACAGACCCAGATTCAAAACATTGCTGCATCTTTTGACCAGGAAGCTGCTGCAATTCTCATGGCTAGATTGGCAGTGTACAGGGCAGAGACAGAGGAGGGCCCTGATGTGCTGAGGTGGCTGGACAGACAGCTTATACGACTGGTAAAACGAGCTGTACTGAATGACTCAGATGGGTTTCTTGCAGACACATACTGTTCAGTGATAGTTTATTTTAAAATAAAAGTAAAAAATGAACGGAATGCTTAATTTCCACCTGAGGTTATACAGAATTAGCAAAGATTTTCTATTTTAAATTTAAAAAAGAGCAGGTGTGTTTTCAGTTTATTTTTCATGTATTTTCATTTATTTACGTTTCTCAACATATCATAATTGCCAGGAATTAGGAGAAATTTTAGCATGTGATTAGCAGAAATTAAAGTTTTCTCTACTTTCTGTTGTCTGTAATAATATTGTAGAGTAAATAGTTTTTGCCAAAAAAAAGGCAAAGTACCTAGAAAACCATATGGATTTTTTTAAAAGTTCCATTTTCTGTTTGTTTTAAAAAATGTATTTTAATTTTTAAGTAATTAATTATTAATAATTTAAAAAATTTCTTCTGGACTGTTTAATTGTCTAGGTCTGCTTAGTGATTTTAGAGGGAAAAACAACCAACACACGAAGTTCTTAAAGCCTCTTATATAAGAAAATCACTGCTTGTTAAAAAGAGAACTTGTGTCTGTTTTTGCTAGGTTTCTGTTTGTTTACAAAGCTGCAAGCACCACAAATCTTGTGCCTGTTAAAACCAAACTTACAGTAATGGCATGACCATGCAAGTGTATTTCTTAATAATAGATTTTCTTTCTTGTTTACTCCAGTGTCAGAAATTTGGAGAATATCACAAGGATGATCCAAGCTCTTTCAGATTTTCAGAAACATTTTCACTTTATCCACAGGTGAGTTTGTATATAGAAAGGTTTGTCTATAGGGATGGAAGAGAATGCTCAGTGAAGAAAGAGTCCTTGCAGCACTGAGTACAATAAGGCGTATCAGGATGAACAGACCCCCTGCCCCTAACTACTGTCTGGCATGTGACATAAAGAAAATCACTGATGTTGTCTGTGCTGCTGTGTCCCCTTTTGTCCTCTGCCCTTACAGTTAAATGTCTAACTATGTATATTTTTTGTTTCTCCTACAATGAAATCCTTATCTTGCCTGAATTTGTAATTCATATAATGGCACTTTTAAAAAGGTTGCTCTAATGAAGAAATTCAGAAAACGTGAGGAAAATAAACAGATTTGCTTTATTGTTTCTCTCCCATATGATTTATGATACTGAACAGAAAAGAGACACTTCTCTGTGAAGTGAACTTGACCTTGACTGTATTAAACTTCGAATAGTTTCTTTGCTAATAATCCATTCTGATAAATTTCTCCCTTCTCATAGCTCCGGATGCTTCACTTCACTTTTGGACTCTTCACGCACTTCTATATTTCTGTTTCAGTTATGTACTAATCTGTTTGTAGGCATTATGTGTTGTGTAGAGATTGAATCAGTGGGTGGAGAATTTGTTTCAGCAATGAAAGCATGTGCTTTTACTAGCAAAGTTTGACTTTGCTGTGGTTAATGTTCCTTTTTCTGTTCACGTGCTGTAGCTAACTTAGTTGTGGAACAGCAACCTCCCTCACAGAAATGATAGAACTTACAGTAAAGGAAGCATTTTAAAGCTGCTTTGTAGGTTTACCCATTCTGATACCTCTCTTACTGTCATGGGAGTGTGTAAAAACTAGCAAAGGTGCCTATAGAAATTCAAAATGTTAAAGGAGCTGGAATTCAGTTTTGTTGTGACATTGGTCTCATGCAGTTTGTGGAAAATATTTCTCTGCTTGTACAACTATCATTTTGATCTGTTAAAGTTCAAAACAGTGGTTCTTGTTTTGCAGTTCATGTTTCACTTGAGAAGATCTCCTTTCTTACAAGTTTTTAACAACAGTCCGGACGAGAGCTCCTATTATCGTCATCATTTTATGCGTCAAGATCTAACCCAGTCACTTATCATGGTTCAGCCAATTCTTTATGCCTACTCTTTCAATGGACCTCCAGAGGTATCAGTAAAATAACTCCATAGTGGGTTAAAAGGTACTTTGTTGAGGAAGAGCTGATTGCTGTCTTCACTGTTACATGTTACAAAATGTATTGGTTTAAAATTTATTGTATGAGAAATAACATTTAATTTAAAGCAGCTATGAACAAGGCATATCTCAGAATTTTGATGTAGCAGTCTTGAGAACAAAAGTCACATTGTAAAGAGGTTAAGGATGGTACTTTTTTGTTAGTTTTTGAGAGCTTTTTTTGGCTTTGTGGAGCCAGAATGTAAATATAAACAAAAATTATTTTTATTTGAAAATTTATTTCTTTATGATTTTATTAAATTTTTTAAAATTTATTTTTAAAAAATATTTTTTATTTGAGTTTTTTTTTAATGTACAGAATTTCCTCGATTTTATTGCCTTAATCCAAAGCTTCTAATTTTAATATGGTTCCCATTATGTGTAGATTTAGTACAGAACCTTCCAGCTGACCTTGTCATGGCACATTCTGTATAAACCTAAAATAAAAAGCTGGTCTTCCAAGAAGCTTCTGAAGGAAGTGTCAGGCACTTCTTTGTGTCAGCAGACAAAATGAAAGTAGTTTGTTACATAAAAGAGAGTGAGGCAGTAAAGACAAACATAGTAGTCGAGGATCTTGGCAGGTTGTATTTCTAACTTTTTTTAGGATTTTTTTTTTTTAGATTATTCATGAGGATATAAAAAAAGACTTTTAGAAGTGGAGTTCAAATGAAAGTAATAAGGTGGTTTGTGAAGAGCAGCTTGCAAGTCTCCCACATATGAAAACCAAGTAGTTCCATTGGTGATTGAAGGATAAATATGATTTAACAGGAGCTGATGTCTCAGTGTAGAATGAATAATATTTGTTTCTTGATTCTTGGAATAGTTAACATTTTTGTTATGTATAGTAATACTGATCCAGTTAAATTATATAGCACTGATACAGTGTCACTGCCCTTAAAAAGGTGACTGAAAACCTTAAATATTAGATTTCATAAATCATGAGTATTTACTATATACAGTATTGGGGGATATATAGGCACAGTACTAATATGCTGCAAGAAGAAGACTTAAAAAAAACCCCAAACAACCCACAAACCCTATCTTACACTTGAATAACTGCTGAATCCTTGTGCATTGAAATACAATTCAAATTAAAGGCCTTGTATGGGTAAATACAGAGGTACATGAAAGACTAGTAAAGTGCATAATAATGAAAGGGGTTTCAGCTCTTGAATACATTTTTTATTACTTTCATGAAGTTTCAGATATAGAATCAGGCAGGATAACTTCAGAATGAAATTATGTGGGTTGCAGATGTGTAACATGAAAAGGAGCAAATATGGAGCTTTAGTAAGTGATTGAAAAAGTTCCTAAGTTACTGATTAAAAAATCTGACAATGCCATATGATTGGTCAATTCTGCATCAGTTGATAAATTTTTAATTTATTTTTAAATCTTAGCCTGTTCTTCTGGATAGCAGCAGTATTTTACCAGATCGCATTCTCCTTATGGACACCTTTTTCCAAATCCTTATTTATCATGGAGAGGTAAGAGTTGTCATTTCTTACACAAATACTCTTTTTCTGTAGGAGTGATACATTATGGAAATCACTGGAAGTCAGGCTCCATTCTCATGCACCTACAGTGCTTGACCCTCTCATCTGCATGCTGACAGCAGAGTCCTAGTTTGTGTTTGTAGTTTGGTAGTTTAACATGTCTGTATGCAGATATCTGACATGACTTGACATCTTGGTCCTGTTTCTGATGACGAGTTTGAGATGAATTAGCTTTAATATGCACAGTATTTTTTTAGATCAATATCTTTCCTACTTTAGAGAGTGTTGTACCCTGCCTCCCCCTCCTCCCCACTTTTCACTCATTTATTTTAGACCTTTAAATTGGTTCTTCAGGGATGGGTAGTCAGAGCACCAAGTTTATAGTTACCCTTTGTCTGTACTGTCCTGGAGGAATGGAACTGCTCCGGGCAGTTTGGTAGATAGACATTCCTTAGTAATAAAATTAAAGTGCTTGTGACTTGTTACTGCTCTGCCTCCCTGGAGGAATTGAGCTGCTGCTTTTTACTGCTGCTGCTGCTTTGCAATTGTAAATGGTTCATAGCTGAGAATTTGAAAAATACTATTCTGGATCGTGTCCTTGTAGCTGCACTGATAAAAATATTTACTAAACTTCAACACTTCTTAAGTAGCAGAATATTACCTCATTGTTGTAAGGTGCTGTCAGCAAGCAGCAGTGGTGGGCTGCTCCCTGAGGGAAGGGGAACGGGGGCTGAGCGTCACTGCAAGGCAGGCAGGGTCTTGTCACTGAGGACCTGTCCCCAGTGTACCTGAGCAAGGCAAGCAGAGCAGCTGTGGGCTGTAGCCAGACTCAGCCTTCAGTCCAGATCACCAGACAAGTTCATGGGGATGAGGCAGCTCCAGGTTCTGGCCATGAAGTCCCTGAATGGGGGGTCCAGATCAGTAGGTACATGGCCTGGTCCAGGCCTGTAGCTCAGGCAGGAGCCAGGAATGAGACCTCAGTTTAAAAGCAGCTGCCAAGCAGAGGAGGGAGAAGCCCCTACTGAGGGTCCCTCCAGAGCTTTCCTAGCAGCCCCTAGCAGGGCTTTTCTAGCAGCTGCCTGTGTCAGTGAGCTGACCTTGGACAGCCAGCTTCTCTCCTAGAGGGTGGGGAGGTTGTGCTACAGACTCTGAAGGGTATCAGTATAAATACTTATTTCTTATGTGTCATAGACATGCATATTAGAGAAGTGTAAATAATATCTTTGATCTCCTCCAAACAAAATACTTGGCACGTAAAAGATGACAAAAAAAGAGGAAATACAAATCGACCACAAATTGTTAAGAATTTGAAAAAAAATCTAGTAGCATATTACCTGCACATCTTGGCTTTTAAAAATTAACTTGCATACTATAGGGCAGAAAGGGATGAGTGATAGAAAAGAGGCCAGCAATGGCACATTCTCCTCTGAAAAGACCTGTGTATCCTCTAAGAAAGTTTGGTGAATCAGTTCTAAACTTCTTTCATTCCCCTGTCCCCAGACCATAGCACAGTGGCGTAAGTCAGGGTACCAAGATATGCCAGAATATGAAAATTTCCATCACTTGCTACAAGCTCCAGTAGATGATGCCCAAGAAATTCTCCATTCCAGATTTCCAATGCCCAGATACATTGATACAGAGCATGGAGGAAGCCAGGTATGGTGAAGTGTATGTTATATAATCTTGGAAATATGTTAGTAGTTTTGTGAGATATCTTTGGTAATAAACATCCATTTCTCTGCTAAAATATACATAAATTGCAAATCAATGTTTTGACTCTTAAAGCTTTTACAGAACAAGAAATTTAATAGTAGCTTTCTCCCTAATTTGTGAATCCTGCTATGTATTACTGTTTTAATCATTCTGACTTGAAGTCTCAGATTCTTTGTGTAAACTGTGTAGGACAGAAAAGGCAGTACTTGTCTGGGTCTCTGAACCAATACCAGAATTACTATTGGTGTCATTTTTTAAAATCTTATTAATTGTTGATATTCACATTTGCCTTGCTAGTGCTTGAAAAAGACAAAAGCTTACTTTCAGCTGCATCAGAAAGTTGTTAGCAGCTCTTCATTAGAGCTGTGGAATCAGCAAGTGGCTTTATTTACAGAGGTGCTGTTTGCAGTGTCTGTATCTCTGGATACTAGAAATGACATATTTCATACATATGCAATTCTTTTCTGAGTGCAGGAGAGTTCTGTTTGAGAAGATCAATTTCTTTCTTTGTTTTATTTTTTTAAAGGCTCGATTCCTGCTTTCAAAAGTAAATCCCTCTCAGACTCATAACAACATGTATGCGTGGGGACAGGTGAGTATGCATCTGCTGATGAAGCTTGTATACGTGATTTTTCCCCGTTTCAGAAGGCTTGTGAAGTGGCACATTAGGTACATATAAGTAATAATGCGAAGTTTTTGAAACTGAAAAAGAAAGGCAGTTTTGGCCTGATGTGACCAAAATTACAAAAGTTAAGAAAAATGGGCTTTATTTCTTCAGACAGAAATGATCTGGTTTACTATTTTAAGCTTCTGTTAGGCTGCTTTCATGTCTAGCCTACTTTCTTAGACAGTATTGTCTTAAGACTATGGGTTTGATGTTTGCCTGACAGAGCCTCTCAAAGGACTTTGACTGAAACAGTTTTGCAAAGTTAAAAGCAGATATTTTGTTGAGGCAACAGATAAAAAGATTTGGAATAGTCACTGATAAGTGCACTTACTGCCTTAGAACTAAATATTCTGAGGCTAGACAATGATTGATTAAACTAAGTATACCATTTACAATTCATTAAGCTTAACTTCACCAGTAATTAAGTTTAATTTCATTCTGCTTAGTAGCAGAGATGCAGATCTCACCAAACAGTGTTTCTGCTTTGGAGGGAGAGAGGAGCAAACCCATCAGCCTGTCTGAAAGGTAGAATCATATTTTTGTCCACACCACGATAGAATTAGAATAATTTTATACCTGCTGTAGTCAAATAGGATGCTCCCTGTTGCTTCTGTGAAAGATGTAAGAAGGGCAGCCACTTTATCATTTTCATATTGGTGGGTGTGTTCTTTCATATATAAATGAGTGACAGTGAGGGTTTAGGCAGCTTTGGTTAGGCTGAGCTGTCTTGTGGATGAAAATTGCTCAAGGGCAGAACAGAATAGTAACACTTCAGTATTGCTTCTTCTGCCTGACTGAGCCATTAGAAAGGCTGCTTGACCTTCACCAGGTGGCCCTCTCTTTAGGTCAGCATGTTGCAGCCTTGTGTTGTTATCTTCCTGTCCACCTGTATCACAGAGCTTTAGATCTCATTGCTCTCAATACCTTCAAATACTGGAAATGAAGATGCTTTCCACACATGAAGTCTAAGGGACTTTTTTTGCAATAGGGGAAATAAGTGTTGAAGGTAGTTATAAGCAAGAACTGGAAAATACACTGATGCCAGTGTACTGATGTTTTCCAGAATTTCTGTGGCCTGGTTGACCAGGAATCAGTTTTCAATTCTTGTCTTTAGGAAAAAATTTGTGTTCAGAAATTAAATGTTCTATAGCAGCTTGTATTCTTGAATGGTGCATCTCTGTTCTGTGATCTCCTTCCACATTTATCTTCTGTAGTGAGTAAGTGCTAGTGCAGTGTCATCTTCTCATGCAAATCTAATGGCATCAGACATTTGAAGCTACATATGAACTGTGCTCTTAGTGTATCTTGCTAAATGTTGTACAGTATTGAAGTAATGAGTGAGAAAGCTCTAAAGCAATTTTATGGCAGTCACTTTGTCAAATAAGTTTTATCAGGCTACGTTTTCATAGGGATGAATTTATTCTAATGAAGCTTCTGGCAATGAACATCACTGAGGTCCAGAGTGAAAAAACTTGAAAATTTTGTACAGAGTCAGGTCCAGCACAATTTGAACACAAATCCCAAATTCTTTTGTTTCCAAAGTTGGTAATCTAACCAGCAGTTCATTAGTGCTTCTCTTCATCTTGTTTCCCCTCAACATACACACAAATGCAGTAGTTTAGAAGGTCTTATTTTTAATTTAAACATTACCTGGAATTTTTTGAAGTTTCTGCATTTCCAGCAGTACAGGACAACTGTTTTCTGTTTGTTTGATTAATAATCAAATGAAACAGTATTCCAATTGTAAATACAAAAAAGAAATCTTCAGCTGATCTGTAAGATAATATTTCATGCTGGACAGGTGAGACTGATACATCTTGCAAAAGATAGCTGTCCATTTTAATGCTGAAAAGAATTCAGTTCTAGGGTAACATAAGAAATGATGTATTAACCTCCCCAGAGTCACTGCACTATGTGTGCTCAAGGTAATATGCTAGTACTTGATATGGTAGCATTTGTGGGTTTTTTTTGTGAAAAAAAGTTGAATCAAGTAGTAATTATGAAATGAGCAGTGTTATATCTGGGAGAAATGTAAAACTGGTTTGCGGCTTTCTCTTTTTTTCTCATGACATTCCTGGATTGTTTCATATTTTATTTTGTGTGCAACTGAAAGTCCACATTGACCTGAAGAGGGCACCCACACACCACTGAAAACACGCTTCAGGAGGTGATGGATTGCCTAGTTTGGTTTTTAATATTCTAAGTAAAGATTTTCTTTAACCTTTAGCAGGCAGGTGCCTAAATAGTATAGAAAGCATTTTCAGAAAATAATGATAAACTTTTTGTGCATCTCTGTTATGTGGTTGGTGTCTGAAGATGCAGTTGAAATTTTCAGAAAGGACCTGTGAGTACTGATTGACAGTTGCTGAACATGAGCCAGTGTGTGCCCAGGTGGCAAAGAAGGCCAGTGGCGCTCTGGCTCGGATCAAGAATATTGTGTCCAGCAGGACCCAGGGAAGGGATTGTCCTCCTGTGCTCAGCACTGGTGAAGCCACATCTTGACTCCTGTGTACAGTTTAGGGCCCCTCACTGCAAGGAGGACACTGAGGAGCAAAGCTCCATTTCCCTTTCCTGGAGTGTGTCCAGGAAAGGGAAATAGAGCTGGTGAGGGCTCTGGAGCGCAAGTGTTGTGAGGAGTGGCTGAGGGAGCTGGGGGTGCTTAGTCTGGAAAAGAGGAGGTTCAGTGGAGACTGTATTACTCTGCACAGCTACCTGAAAGGAGCCAGGTAGGAGCTGGTCTCTTCTTACAGGTGACCAGCAACACAAAAAGAAAAAATTGCCTTGATATGCCAGAGGACATTTAGAGTGGATATTAGAAAAAATTTCTTCATAGGAAGGGTTGTCAAGCATTGGAATGAGAGGTCCAGGGAAGTGGTAGAGTCACCATCCCTGGAGGTATTTAGGAGTTGTGTAGATGTGGCACTTTAGGGACATGGTTTAATGGTGAGTTTGGCAGTGCTGGGTTAATGGTTGGACTCACTGACCTTAGAGGTCTTTTCTTCATAAATGATTCTATGATTCTTATATAAGAGAGCTCAGACAGCATTTGACAGACTTGGAAGTAGAACTTTAATCTCATCTTGCTGCCATCAGATGATAGCTAATTTAGTGTGCCTTCCCTGAGAGTGGCTGTGTATCGTAGTGATCCAAGAAATCTTGCTGCACTTGGATTTGTCTCTTGGTTGTTCACTGACAACTGTTTCTGGCCAGGTTGCAGAAAAAAGCATCTCATTAGGACTGTTGAGTTCTGAGCATCGTCATTAGGACTTTTGTGTCTGTGTTTTGGAAGACTTCACAAGAGTTCCGACAGGTCTGGTTTTATTTGGAAATATGGATGCTTAGTACCTTTGAAAAGGTTGAATTGTTGAGCTGTACAGGAATTCTTCCTGTATCTATAAATGGAACTAGTGGTAGACTGGTCTCAAAAGACTTAAGGGAGTCACTGTGTAATATTTGCAGAGTTGCCAACTGCTTGTTTATTTTGACTTTGTTAAATTTGGTAAATTTTTTTAAAAATGGTAATTAAAACATGACCATTTTGAGCTTCTTGGATTTGTGAAATTGCAAGAATCCACCCAAAAGGTTTTTTCAATTATTTTGTGATCTGATTGCTCGTGACTTTCAGCTGCTTTTGGTCTTTCTCTGAGGTGGTAGAGAGCCACAGTAGAGAATAGGCCCACCTCTCTTTGGGAAAGCCAGATGACCTTCACTTGGTGTCAAATCAGACCCTTAGGGGATTTGTTTACTTCTTTCACCATTTTGATATGTCTGAGCTTCACTGACAGATACTGATTTGTTGGTTGTGTTATTTGCATATTACTGTTTCTCTCCTTTTTGCTCTACTGAGGCAGCAATGATGCAGGAACTGTGCTGTGGAAATTTTATTTACATGTAGAAGTTTGTAAATTAATATTTGGCAGCTCTCAGGTTTTGTATGGCTGGTGTAAAGATCTTGCTATAAAGCAAGTCATTGCTCTGTGTGTTAATGGAAGACAATGTAGTTGTGGTTTATGCTTGAATTCATGTAAATGTATGAAAATTTATGTAAATGTACAGTCTGCTGGGTTTTTTTGTCAGAATTTCAGCAATGATATGCTTCTAAGATCTTGCTAAATTTATTAAATGTTTATTCAGTGGAACATATTGTGTCTTAAAATGCTTTTTCTTCACAATGTGTATAATCAGTTCTCTTTTTTTCCCGTATTTCATAGGAGTCTGGAGCACCCATTCTTACTGATGATGTCAGCTTACAAGTATTTATGGATCATCTGAAGAAACTCGCTGTCTCAAGTGCTGCCTGAAATTCTGCAGTGCATTAGAGGCACAGATAAACTGCAGCCATATTTCAGCTTTTTTCTCCTTTACCCTTTTCCATGTCTCTCTTGACAGAGTGCTCTGATATGCACAAGCTGCCTGACTAGATGTAAAGCAGTGTTGTTTTCAAAGAAAAGCTTTGTTATCAGCAAATGTTTTAATGTGAACTGCAGTTTGTAAAAATTACAGGTAGTAGATTAAGTTATAAGCAAAGGAAAAAGAGCAGTCATTTTGATTACTGTGATACTATAATTACTTTGAGATCATTTGCAACAACTTTGACATGTGATTTCAGTTTCTTGTTTGAAATGGTTGGGGTTGATTATGCTCTGCAGTACAAAGGCCCATTGAACAATAAAGGAAATCTTTGGTGATGTCTGGCTTTCCAGACTGCCATGTGATTACTTTTGTTCACTTAATCTGAGCCTGAAGTGAACAAAACAACAACAAAAAGCCTATAAGAATAGTATTAACTCAGTCTTTTGATTTAGGCTGATGAACTTCTATTTCCTGCAGAGATATTACTGTTCATGAGTTGTTTAGTTTAGGGGTATTAATTTCAAGTATTTCTTCCCATTTACCCAATTTGATTCTTTGGGAACAGAGTTTTTCTTTATTTTAAAATAAAGATTTTGAACTAAAAACATATAAACTCCACTGTTGTACAGAATTTAAATCCACATGTATTTTGACCAAAGTATCAAACACAGTAACAGGTGAATATGCTAAAAGTTAACACTTTCAGCTTGAGCAAAGAAGAAAGCCTACACTACCAAAATGAACTAAGAGAACAGGCTTGATTTTTGTCTTCGTGAGTATAGTTAAAAATAAAACTTACCTTTTTTATTATTGCCTTATAATGTTATTACACTAATGCATGACACTGCACATCTGCTTTTTGTTTCTGCATCTTTTTTGTTATGAATTCAACAGGCTTTAGTTCTTGTTGAAACAGTATTACATAGAATATGATGTAATTAATTTGGAATTTAGTTCATACTTGATTTTTTGAGGAGTGGATAAATTAGTAGGCTTTCCCATTTACTTGTTGAAGTTTACACATAAAATATATGTTTACATTGGTAATATAACATTTTGACAAGCAAAGATGTGAAGTGTGGTAGTGGGCAATAAAAAATGTGCCAAGTCTAAAGAAATAGAGAGTTCATAGGAAATTCAGTTGTTTATTGGTGTGATAAACACAAAGATGGTTTTTCTGTTTTCTGTTAATTCTTAAAAAGTTGATTCAATCATTTGCTCTCCATTTCTTTGATCTAAATGAGATGATCTCCTTTTGCCTCAAAACAAATAAAATACATGTTTTTTCTCTCACTTTTTGTATTTATTGTGCTGGTTTCTTTCAGTTCTTGAAATGAACTGTGGAAATAAAGGTGGTAGTGATAAAATTTAGAATAACTTCACTTTTTTTGTTCTTGTAATAATTGGTATCAAACTAATTTTACTTCCAGTAGTTAAATTAGTTAACTAATTTTAACTACCTAACTAATTTAAACTAATTTAAATTAGTTAACTACTTTAACTCTTTTTTTTGTAACACTAAATATGTCCAGTTTATTTGATAGCTAGGTAGTTTGTCTTATAAATAAATTCATTACCAAGTCATGAAAATGAATGGGTTTTTTGTGGTTTCCTTCCTACCCCTTTTGTGGAGGGATAAAATGTAAGAAAATAGTGCAGAAGGTAGTCTCACACCTGAGGAGCTGCAGCTGTACTTATCACCAAAGATTAGGAACAGGCCTGCCCTTAATAGGCCACAGCTGTGTCCAATAAGAAGATGAGTGCTACAAAAGAGTGGGTTAGCTGGTGAAGGAGAGAGTTGGAGTTTGTTGGCTGTGCTGTGAAGGAGTAAGTGCTATGAGGAGCAGCACGTGAGAAGTCACCGAGAAGGCATGGAACTTTTGAAATAAGTTGACAACACCCTTTAACCAGCTTTCACATTTTAATAGTTCTTTTTTAATCCAATTTCTTAGCAACATTAGCTTATCAAGTATTTAACATTGCCAAATACTGTTTTGAAATCCAGGTATGTCTGATGTATCACCTTTTTCCTTCTGCTTATTCACCTCTTCCAGAGACTCTGGTTAGTGAGCCAGGATTTTCCTTCTGAAGAAGCATGTAGATTCTTTTCAAAATGTCCACATCTATCCATAGGCTTGTAACTCTTACTACAGGCTCCACAATTTTACCAAGGATTGAGATCAGGGCTCATCAGTCTGTAAGTTGTAGGATTCCCTCAACAGCCCTTTTTGTGGATGAGAGTGACATGGGCAGTGGTCTGCCAGTCATCTGGCACAGGGACTGTCTGTAATGGTACTTACAAGTGTTCACTGGCCATCCAGTCCTGGTAACTTGTAACATCTCCTTCATCTACTTGATTCAATACCTCTTGCACATTGGCATAGGTCAGGTGAGCTACAGTAGGAGAAGGAAGCCATTTGTTCACTGAGAATTGATCAACATTTTAAATTAATGTGTTTTTAGGGTTGTGCTATGGGAGAAAGGGGTTTTAAAAAAGATAAATTACTACAATTTGAAGTCCTCGCTAGTGTCTGTATTACTGGGTTTCTTAGTGAAGAGTTTCTACCAATCTGCAATATTCATGACACTCAAAGCGGATCTATTTATGATTCCTTTTAACATTTGATTTTGGCTGGAAACAGATTGGAAATCAGATGAAGAGTTGGTCAAATGTTTTTGAAAAAAAGACTTGGGGGCGCTAACCTTCTGCAGAATAACAGATAAAATAGTTCTGACTGTTCTGTTAAGTACTGGCAAGTTAAAGACTGAAAATTATCCATGGTAAATCAGAGGTAGGGGAACAAGCAGCCAGGTGCTGCTTTCTTCATGTTGTTAGGTAGGCTGTGGGTTTGAGAACAGTGCAAGATCTGTTCTTGGTCTGAAGTTCCTCACTTGACATGTGTAAAACTGAAGCATTGCCATCTGGGAAATACATTTGTCTCAGAGAGCAACATGGGAGATTCTGAAGTTAAAATTTTGCCAGGATCATAAAATCAGATGGAGCTCACAGCAATATAGCAGCTGTTCCTGTTCTTTGATGTTCTTGTGTCTGGTGTTAGGACATATAGAAAAGCACATTGTGATTGACAGTGCTTACATAGTGCCTGGTCTATAAGGTGCTTAGTTCTAGCCTGCTGTCTGTTTCTCTGCACACCTTTACAGGCTGTACATGCTACACAACCATCTAAATTTTTCTTCTCTTTCCAGTACCTTAAGTCCTGAACTCGAGTCTATTTATTATGGACTATGGCGCATATATATATGTATATAAAATTAATATGTATATGCCATTAATGTGTTTAGATCAGCCCACAACACAAAGCTCCTATTGTCAGTGTCTTAAAGATTAGGTAAAAGTTTTCTGGACCTTGTAAGTGTGAGAGCTACCCTTCGTTCAGGAAGAGAAATGGTAGTTAATTATTTTGAAACAAGCCATTTAGAGCAATAGAAGCCATAATCTAAAGTATGGATGATAATTTAATATGTATAAAAACCTTTAAACTCTGGAGTATTTCTGACTGGACCTCAAAACCAGAATCTTTGCCATCCACATAGATTTAGGTATGCTGGAAAGAAGGTCAGCTTGGCCCCTTGGCTGCTCCTGCTTCACAGGACTGGGGCAGTCAGCGTGTTAAGAACCTCTGGAAATACTTGACAGTAACTTAATCTGTTGCACTACAGCTTCAGGATCTCTCTTTTGTTGGTTTCTTTTTGGGTTTTTTTTGGTTTTTTTGAGAGTCTGGGATTGATTTTTTTAGCTACTCTCAGTTTTGTCTTTTCTTGGTTTTTTAATATCAACTGTTAATAATTTGCTTTCCTCTTCCTGAGGAAAAAGTACTGGATTGTTAAGTGTATACTGTCTTCTCTTGCTTGGGTGGGATAACTCTCAGGTTTAGACATAGATTTAACAAGGTCAGCCAAAAGCTGAAGTTAAGTTGCTTAAAGGCATGTGGATTTGCCTAGAAATACAAATACTGTTAAATTCCTAGAACTTCACATCTTGGTGTGTGGAACTGTGACATCAATGAGAGGTCCTATGGCTGCCATCAGTGTTAGGGAAATGGCATTTCTCAATGTTCCTTCTTTTCCTTGGTTAAATAGAAAAGTTGGTGAACTGTGATGACAATTCTATCCTATTCAACCAAATCTGAGGCAAATTATTAGATTATCTTCTGTCAGATTGTGAAGCACAATAGAATTGAGCTCAGTTTAGCTTTTGCATTTTGTGTTCATACAAAAGTTAAATGTTACATGAAAGCCAACAAGCCTGAACAGAACAGATGGAAAAATTAATGAAGCTGTTGCTCTGCTCTGAATTTAATCTAAAATCTTGTTTAAAATAGCAGATTGTTCCTAATAGTGTAAGCTTTTGTCTGAAGGAAGAACTGTGATGCTAAAAGATAAACAGTTTAATCAACGTCCATAAATTGATTTTAGAAAAAATTAAGCAAAGTAATCCCCACATACTTTAATAAGGGAGGCTGTCCTCAGTTCCTACAGATTGTCCATTTTGTGTATCCTTCCATTCTTTTCTGTGACTGCCTGGAGGTATCCAGCTGTGTGGTACACTTGCTGGTACACAAGTCTTACACTTGAAGCAGGGTAAGACTTTGCTTGCTGGCTAATGTGTGTGGAACAAGCAGTAGGCTGTTCTTTGGCTTTCTTGGGGAGAAATATGTACATTATGTCATGATCTGCAGTCATCTTATATGTATTAGAACTGTTCACATTTAGGGAATGTTTCTTTGGCTAGAGAATGGCCAAAGACCAATATACTATTATACCTTACTAGAAAAAGAAAGCGTGTCTTAAAAAGTCCAGGCATGGCAGCCCTGTCATAGTCTCACTTCCTGAATACTGGGAACAAACAACTGCTCAAGGGATTTACCACTTTCAAAGCACGTGTATAAATTATGTGATCAGGATAACTTGGAACCACAGTGGTTATTTGAAGTGGGGTCAAAATAAAATTAGGACAGCCTCTGAACTCCCTGAACATGCGCTTCCTTCTGGGTTAGAACTCGCCTCTTTGTGGTTACCAACCTTTCAACCTCAGGAGACATGCCAGTGACTCATGTACTAGAGTTCATCGTCTACAGATAGCTTTTATAGGGTTATTAGTAAAAGCTTAGCAAGGGAGCAAAGCCATGTGCGAAAAACTGAAGCAGGGCAGAGACTCAGAAAAGCTTAGGTGGCACTAGATTGGTATGAAGTAGCCTTTGCATTTAATAAGTACCAAAGAAGAGGATTTTATGTTTTTAGCATTCAAGTGTGAGCTCCTTTTCAGCTGCATACCATGAGCTGGTGTGGATTTTGCTGTTTTTTGTAGCAGCACAGATATGTTTGAGTCTTGGCTCTCAATTGTTGTGAACATTTTAAGGCCCTATCCTCTGTGACCTGAAGCAAGTGCTTCCATGGGAGAGAGATTGTTTTTTTCTTATTTTGTGTTTCTTTCTGCTAGATATGTCAGCATAACAGGGTAGCTTGCATTACTAGTTGAAACATGAACAGTTTAAACTGAGCTATCCTAATCTGCAAACAAATCACACCTGGCTAATGAAGTATTTTTATAAGGAGTTTATGGCACTGCTGGTCTTTATTCATCCTTGGGTGTACTTTTATTAGCCCCGTTTTTTAAAAAGACATGAACTTTCTAGAAAACTCACAGGAAGTTTATAGGTGGGCAGAACACTCCTTGCTGTGTTTTTCTGGCATGCTGTGAAATGGCCAAAAGAGCAGTGAACAACCCTCAGATCTCTTCTTGGCACCACAGTTGCTGTCTGTATGGAAGCCCAGCTGCTGACACTCGTTTGTCCGAGAGCAGATGTGAGAGACAAACTGCAAGGGGAGGTACTAACAGCTGGCCAAGCTGGCTCTCAAGGGCCCAGCTGGGGCTATTGTTGCTCATTGTTTCAGGCAATGCTGCCAGTCTACTTAGGACTGAAATGTGACCCTCCTGCACAAGTTGCTGTGATGTTTCCTTCCACTCTAGGTTTACACACTGCACTGAGGGGGAGGATAGCCCAAATGTGGTGTGAGCAGTGCTTGAGCATGAGGGGATATAACTTCTCATTTCAGACTTTCTCCCACTCATTTGCTAGGGGAGGAGGTAAATGGAGATGGCACTCTTTAAATGATGGCATTGAACCGGACAATGTTCTCTGGTTTTGGCCCTGTAAAAGCAGAAATGAGAAGGCTAACTTCCTGCAGAACTCTGAAGAATGTATATTTTTTCATTTAGAAACTGAGGGTTTTATCACAGTTTCCTTGGAGTTAAAACCATTTGCAGAGCATCCAGCATTTTCTCACTGGAGTGCAGATGGGGCTGTAAAGAGAGATTGCCATCAGCTTAGTTCCCACAGCTGTACTTGCCTAACAGAGACTTTGCTCAGGTGGGTCAATGTTTTGCTCTTTCCTCTGTGAATGAGATGTCAGCCACAAAAGGTATTTTACCATCTCTTGAAAAGCTAACTTCTCTCACAAAAATATAAGATAAAATTTGCTCTGTGATATGGCAGAAAACACAGCTGAGATTGAAAGCATGTGACTGTGTCTGCAATATTCTCTGCAATAGCAAAGAATTTTAAGTGAAATGCCCAGGTGATGAAACAAGTTAGCCATGTGAAATGAAGTACCTTGGAGGTCCCTGCCAATCTAACCAGAGCAGAAAAATCCTTGCTATGTTCCAATCAGGAAGCTAATTTAATGTGAAATGCTAGCAAGACACCCTGGAGCTTTCATTTGATTATGAGCACCAGTTTGGCATCCTAGAGCAAGCAGTTGTTAGTGGTTGTTTCCAAGGAAGGCAAAAGGGCCCCAGAAGCACAGCTGTGCTGTGAATGGGTGGTGGAGCAGACTACTGCAGCCCTTGCAGAATAGGTTATACAGTATGTTCATGGCAAAAAGTTCTTAATTCTGTTTTCTTATTTTTGGCCCATCAAAAGAAAATTGAGCCAAGTACAGTGTGTTTGCTATTTTTATAATTTGGCTGACTACAATAAACTAGATGGTTTTACTGAAATTTTAGAGCATAAATGTTCTGCTGTTACTTCCTTTCCTTTGTGAATACCTGAAAGTTATTTACTTTGTACTTATGAGATGTGTTAGTCATATGTTGACAGGATACTTTTGATCACAGGTGCACAAACTGATACCTGCAGCCTCCAGATTGAAGTGATTAAATGACTTACTAACCTCATATCCTCTTTCTGGCTAAGGGATATGAAAGAATTTTCCTTGAGAAAGGGAGAATACAACCCTGATAGGTAACTGTAGAAAATGGATGGATTTGGTAATTAGATGTGAACTGCTGCAGTGTAGAATATCCTTTTACTGTATGTGCTACTTTTCACAGAATCACAGGAAGGTGAAGATTGGAAAGGACCTCTGGAAAGGACCGTCTTGTCCAGCCTGTTCAAGATGGCCCACCTGCAGCTGGTCATCCAGAATCTTGTGTAGAGAGCTCTTTTTGACTTGAAAAGGAGTTGAAAATGTACCAACTTAAAGACAAGTCCTGGCACAGGCAGCTGTTATCCAGCATAATTGTAGCTGAAATGGAGATAGTCCCATAAACCACAGGAGGTGGACCAAAATCTCTCTGCTTCCTGCGCTCTTTTTGGCATGGTGCAAAGCTACGTGTATAAACACACAGGGAGTATTTTTTGAGAGATGATTTTAACTGAAAAGAAAACACGTGCAGGATGCTTTCAAAGACTTAATCCATCTTAATAAGTAGACTTAAAGCAGATTAAACAAAAAATTAAATTGTTCCCTATGTGTGAGTATCTTAAATACATGAAGTGACAGGTCTGCAGAGTAGACCAATTGCATCAGTTTGAAAAATTACACTTTGTCCTAGTTAAGTAATGTATATAAATAAGTCTGGATTTATTTTTTGAGTTGCTATATTTGGTAATGTATGATATAATGCCATTCAAAGCAGAGCTTGAAATAACTTGGAATTAAGTTGGACAGAACAAATAGGACATCTGTTTTAGTCAGGTTTCTGCAACTTCTTAATCTTAGATACAACCATTTCATTTGCTGATAGAACTATATTTCAGAAACAGGTCATACTTGAAATACTGTTGCCCATTAAAATTGACAGTTCCCATGTCCCTGCAAGAAGCAGAGAATACTTTTACAGCTTCTGCCTCCAGTTTCACAGAGGAATGGAATAATTTGATTTTGCAGCTTTGATCCCAATGGAATAAGTGGTTGCTTTGCTCTGTGCGCATATCAAATGTGTGTGCTAATCTCCTGCAGGATCAGAGCTGTGGTTAAAAGAAGACGTTCTCTTCTGAGATGAGTGCCAGTACTTAATGCTAACAGCTAAGCCCTTTCCACACTCTGGCTGCTATTCCATACTTTTGTAGGATTGCAGTAGCAGACCAACTGCAGAGAAAATAGTAATATGGATTTGCAGTTTCCCAGTGAGTGGGTGTATTTCCATCACTACATTACCTTGAGCAAACCTCCAGACAGCACTAGATACATGAAGCTTCTGGTCTGGTTCTTGTTCCAGTTACTTACTGGTGTCATCGAGTGTCTTTGATTGTTCCTCTTTTACACCCTGCTGTGGTTTAACTCCAGTCAGCAACTGAGTACCGCTCAGCAGCTTGCTCACTGCCCACCCTGCCTCTGGCATGATAGGAGAGAGAACTGGAAAAAGGCAGAAGCCATGGTTTGAGATGAGAACAGTTTAACAATTGAAAAGAAATGAAATGAAAGTTGCTGTGCTCCTGCAGTCCTACAAAAACACAGAATGCAAATTGGAGGGCTTATCTTTCTTTATTTAGCATTAAGTGCTGGTACTTGCCTCACAATGCAACATCTTCCTTTAACCACTAACAACAATAATACTAAGCGTGAAGAGGAAAAGGAGAGAAAGGAATAAAACCCAAGAACAATAAGCAATGTGCAATGCAGTTGTTCACCTCCTGCTGACTGATGTCTAGTCCATCCCTGAGCACCAATTGGCAGCTCCTGGCCAGTTTCCCCCAGTTTCTATACTGGGCATGGCATTCTATGGTATGAAATATCACTTTGGCCAGTTGAGTCAGCTGTCCTGGCTGGGCTCCCTCCTGGCTTCTTCTGCACTAGGAAATGTCCATGACTTTGGCTAAACACTACTTAGGAGCATCTAAAACATCAGTGTGCTATCAAACATTATTCTCATACTAAATGCAAAACACAACATTGTATCAGCTACTAAGAAGAAATTTAACTTTATCCCAGCTGAAACCAGGACACATCCATAAAAGCGTGGACCCAATCAGTGTAGAATTTCACTTGAATTCACATTCACTTAGAAAAACACAGGAATATTTTCTGTCTTTATTTCTTTCTTTTTTAAGTTTGAACTTTTATGATAATAATGACAACACTTTAAAGGGAACAACCTGTCATAAAGATTTTTGAAATTACATTAAGAAATAATATAAAAAGAGTCACAAAAAACTGATGTAAAACTGAAATTCCTCTACGTGTAACATAGCATATTCTTTTAAAAAGGTGAACTTTTGAGATGTGCACAAATAAACACGAGAGAAGGAATTCAGCACAATGATCCTGTTTTTTCATCCTCATCTTCTAACACATATACAAAATGAGAAGAAACTGAATACACAGACACTGATTTGTGCGCATATTTTTGTTTTTTGTAGCTGTGAAAAGAGGAAAACAGGCTGTGATTGACTAAAGGAAATGAGATATGTTGTGTCTAGGGGCTGGTCACAGTCTTGCCCAAAATGTTTACTCAACTGGAACTAATATAAGATGATAATATAGACAATTAGATAATATAGACAATTATCTAGAAGATGTAAAATGACCAGAAGAAATCTTCTTAAGTTAGGATTTTTAGGATTGATTGAATGCTTCTGATAACTCCAGGTTCATTTTTGGGAACAAAACCCCATGGATTACATAAAGAATTATTAGTTCATAGAACAAGAGGACCATCACACCTACTCACTGTCCTCTGTCTTGTAGAGTTAAGCATCTCTACAGAATACTCATCTGGGGGCTGTCCTATGGCATGAAACAGGCAAAACTAGAGTCTAGTTGGAGACCTGTCACTAACCTTGGCATCCCAAAAGTGGATCAACAGTGGGCTCTGTACTGTTTAACTTGTATGAAGGGGCAGATGCCTTCTTAGCAAGATCACTGAGGACACAAGGTTGGGAGCAGCTGATACCCCTGGGAGGGTGTCAAGAGGTTGGATCCAGGCTCTTTGTGGTGCTGAGCAATAGGACAGGAGGCAATGGGCAGAATTTGATGCGCAGGAAGTTCCACCTGAACATGAGGAAGAACCTCTTTACCGTGTGGGTGAGTGAGCATTGTAACAGATTGCTCAGAGAGGATGTGGAGCCTCCCTCATTGGAGATATTCAAGAACCCTGTGGACACAAATCCATATGTGCCATGTGCTCTAGGATGACCCTGCTTGACCAGGGAGATTGGACCAGATGACCCACTGTGTTCCCTTCCAATCTTATCCATTTTATTGTTCTGTGAAAACAGGCAAACCTGAGGCAGGTCGTTCAAAGGGTCAGAAAAGAGAAGCAAATTACTGTGGAGGGCGGGAGCAGCCACAGGTGTTTTTGCAACTGAGGCACGGTACTTGTGACTTGTAGACATTATGGGAGAAGTTCTTACAATGATAAAACTGGTGGCTTTGATGCATGGAGTCACTGTGGTGTGCATGTCCTATTCACTGCTGCCTCCTTGTCCACATAGCAAGTAACTTAATTAGAGAAAGCAGATTATCAGCACTGATCTGCCCTTTGTAAATCCACTTTTTTTTCACTGCCTACTTGTCCTTCAGTTGTTTGGAAATGGATCCTCAAGAGTTGTGCTGCATGGTCTTTCTGGGGACTGAGTTGAAGCTGGCCAGCATTTAGTTCCTCAGATCCTCTGTAGCCTTCTTAAAGATGACTGCACTATTTAGCCCCTTTCCATGGACTTCCCTGGATCACCACATGTGCATATAATGATGTGCTTCACAATCATACCCCCCAGGTTTTAATCATCCTTCCATGTGTCCCATCCATCTCTGTAGCCATGAATATATCCAATGTCTCCAAATAGTCTCTCTTAACTCTCTCACTTGTGGGTTTCCTCATTCTTCAAACTGCAGGTGTGTATGGAGGTCTGGAAATGTTTTGAAGACTGAGGCAAAAACTTTCCTCATTTCCCTATTAAACACCAGTTTCACATTTCCTTGGAAGCTCAGTTTGCTACTAGGCTGCTTACAGGATTCTTTTCCTTTTACCTTTTATGCCCCTGGGCAGCTTGAGCTTCAGCTGGGCTCTGTCTTTACTGACGCCATCCCTGACTGCCTAAGCAATACTTTACTGCCTGTCCTTGTTTCTGCTTTTTGGATTTTTTTTTCATTTTAATTCATTAGCTGCTCCTTGCTTTGTGAGTTGGGCCTTTTGCCAAAGTTTTTGGTAGTATACAAAATTAACCTTTAATTAGAATTCAAGGGTATTTTTTTTGGTACATCTATCCATTTATTATTTTTAGACTAAATTATGCCATTGGTCAACTCACAGATCTTGTGACCCAGTTTTTATGACAATCCTGCCCTGCAGGAGCCACTTAAAATTTGAATGAGTCCTTCTGTTTCTTCATTCAGTAATTGGGAGTTTTTACTTTAATGCAATGCAGATGTAGTTAAGGTGACATTCACTTGTAACCTTTGCAAGATGCAGCTGTAGCTCAGATCCAGCTGACCTATCTTATTCAGATTGCTAATGCATACTTCAATATTTCCAAGTCTTTAATGTCATACACCACGGAATGTGTTTATTGTACATGCATATTGCATAAGGCCATGGCTTTTGGTGGACTCAGCTTTTGATAAAACAATGCTTTTATCTTTGAACACAACACTCAAGGTACACAAATTGGGAAAAGAAAATCTTTTTTCCACAAATATCAGAGTCTCTATTGTTGCCTTGGAAGGCTTAGGTCACGAGAACTCAATTTTGATAGAAGGTTTTTATGCATGTGAGGACTATGGAGACCTTACTAAGTTCTTCCCATGTCAAACAGAATTGAAGATTTTTCTATGGGGAAAAAGAGGTGTTGAAGGTCAGCATATGCAGTGGTGTGAAGTCAAGGCTTGTTCCATACCATGAGTAATAGGGAGAGTGGGCTCAGCAATGAAAAAAAAGGTGATTTTGACTGTAAGAAAAACCCATAGGAACAAGGTGATAGTGGTAACTTGTGATCATGGAATGAATTTTCAGATTCATTACTAGTAGTAAGAATTTATTGACCCTGTGTTTTGGGAAATAGCTTGAATATATAGCTTTAAAAAATTATTATTTTCATTCAAAACAGAGAAAGTGATATAATAAAAAAACCTGCTCAGAACCAGGCAATATAAAATTACCTTCTACTAAAGGATCATCCAACGATGGCTTTGGTAAGGGCAGGATATGATTTCACTTGCCAAGCAGCTGTTGCATGAAGAGCTCAGGCTGCAGACAGGAGCCGCTGCACCATGACACAGCAGTTCTCACCGTGTGATTGAATTAGCTGATTTCCCAAACTGTGGCTGCAGATGTAAAGGCTCAGGCTTGACTTGCAGCATGAAATATCTGTTGGAGGGAGTGACCTGTGAACCCACAGAGCTCTGGGAACAGGCACTAAGGGATTTAATTTGTGTAACACCTCATTTTGCTTACCGTGTTGGATCAGGTGCCTGCCCTGCTCCCGGCCTGGCCTCGTCCTTGCCGCCCGCCCTCCTCCCTCCTGTGAGGGCAGCACAGCCTGGCTGCTCTACCTTCAGTTTCCTGCTCTAGCTTCAGTTTCAGGTGGAAGGAGCATTTGTCAGGGCATCCTGTCAGAAACAGGTATTTGGTTTCTTCAGTCTCCAAGGAAGTGCAGGAACTCCCATTTCTACAGCACACCCAGCGGTGGGTTCACTCCTGCTGTGAGGTGAGTCCTGGGCTCCTGACGCTGTGGACACCTCAAGCACAAAAACAAGCTCCTTGCTGGAAAGCTGCTGGGGTGCCGTGACAGGGACCAAATGTGGTCCCCTGTGGACTCCAGGAGCACATCTCCAGGCACAGGGTTCCATGCTGGGAAGGGGCTGGCACAGCTGTTTTCTTCGTGGAGTGTGGTCACCAGACAGTCTGACCAAGCCTCAGGTGCCACATGCATGGTGACATGGTGAATGTCAGCTGTGTGAGGAAATGCTGATGGCTGTACAGTCCTGGTGATTCCCTTCAGTGTGCCGGCAGGACCTGAGAGAAGGATTTATTTAAGCTGCCCCATGACTTTCTAGTGAGGGGTAGGTTAGAGAGCCCATCTGCAAGGCCTGCATATGGTGCCACTCTTATATTGATGCCACCGTTATTCACCTGAGCACCAGACAGAACCCGAGCTCACTCTTTACAGTGATTTTTTCATTACAGAAAAGAATTCTCATTTTGCTATTTGCTGGAAATAAGGGCAGTTTTCAACATTGTCCTGCAACCTGACAAGGAAGAAAGGAAATAATTCGGAGAGAATTTCTTCCTTTCTAAAGTACCAGTGGCTTAATTTCTTTGTAGTTTTTGTACTGCTGTGAAATACCTCACAACTGTGGCCTGATCTGTACAGCAGATTTTTGTGCACCATTGTTCTTCCTTCAGTGCAGCTCCCTTATTCAGTGTGACTGCATCCTCAAATGGGATTAGATGAGAACCTGTTCGAAGTGCAGTGCTGATTAAAATCAAACCCATCTACTTCCTTGTATATTCAGTACATGGCTTTTGGAATACAGCATGACCTGGAAATTTTTCCCCTAAATCTGTGCTGCTACTTTCTGCTGGGTTCCATAGGAGACTAATAAAGTTCCTGCAGGATTAAAGACTGTGAACACAGTTATTTAGAATTCACCCAGCCCTGTAAGGTCTGCCACTCTTGATGCTGATGAGAATGAAGAATGTCTCAGAATGAGTTTCAGGTCTGAGACTGATGTGGCAAAGTCCTGGTTGCTCTAACTGTGCATGCATCTCTGGTTGAAGACGATGTATACTTCAATGTGGAAAAGGATTGCTTTTCTACTCCAGACTGTCAGGACACACATAGCTGAAGACACAGGTATGCCTGAGTTTTGAGTGGCAAGTCACATCCTGGGTGTTCCTACTATGTAGGCCATAACACTTGGAATTCCTTTTATCCTCTGCGTAGTAACCCGTTTTCATAATGCTTTTCGCAGCAGATGTAGAGACAGGAGTCCTAACCCTTTGATAACCCTTTTTCCTAGAGTTGCAAGAAAAACCAATGCTAACTTTTACTATCAGTGTTGGAAAACAAATCTGTTTTCTCATTATCTACTTTAATGCTACCTGAATGTAACAGAAATCCTGTGACTATTAGTCTAATATATATTGGAGACATGGAGGGAGGTGAAAAAAAAAATCATAAGGCTCTGCAGAATTTGAATACAATGGATTTTTTCCCCTCTCCATCAAAGAGCAAAACAAAAGCTTCAGGTTCACAGTTGAAGTACTTCAAGAACAAGGAATGAGACTGAGGGAGCTAGAGAACAAAATGTGGACCTAGTGAAATATGCATGAACATATGGGAAACATGTATCAAATAATTTCATCTACCCAGGGAAGCTGGGAGAATTGTCAGTTTAAACAGCCTCAGTGTTTAGAATCAGGAAACTCTTTATTTTAACATTAGCAACTAATTGTCTTAAATGCTTTTCTGTTTAATAACTTTGTGTTTGTAGAATGGAAGATGGATGGTGCTCTATTAGGAACAGAGTTTGAAAATGGAGTAAGAGAACTGAGGCTGGCTTAATATTTCTTGAATGTCAGAAATTTTCTGACTTGTTGAAACATCTGAGCTTTTGCTGCTCTCTGAAGTCTCCTTAATGGCAAAAAGGGCCATTGTTTGAATGTGTTTTAGGTACCCTGAGTTACAGCTGCTCTTCAGTTCTTGAGTTTGCTGATAGCACGTAAGTCCAGAAAATAGTCCAAATTCAACTCACCATGTGGGGTGAATGAAATAATTGTCCCCACTCTGACACTGAAAGAGGCACAGAAGATCCTGTGGATGTAAAACTCCTCAGACATTTTCTTTGCTCATGTCAGTGTACAGGCTGCAGTTAGCAGTGCTGAATGTTTTCAGCCTTGTTGCACTTAGAGCAAACCTCCAAGAGAAGAGCCTGAAATGTCATGACAAGCCTCTGGTGGTCCAGCTGCAAATCTGAATTTTGGTGGTTAGGGAAATTCTTGCAATCCTGCACAACTCCCATTCCTATTTGTTCTTTGCCCTAGCCCTTCTCTGTTTCAAAGTTTTTGGGGATTTTTATCCTAGTTGAAATCCTCTTCAAGTAAGATTTAAGCAAGATTTAAACAGCTCTTACCTATCTTGAAAAGTCTTCAAGTAAAAAATATGATACAGTGTGGAAGGGAATCAATATTACATATCAGCTAAAAAAGCGGAATAACAAATGGTAGATGCTGCTGCTGACAGTAGAAACAGAAATAGCCTAATGAAATATAGTGTAACTTTTTTCATTAAGGAAATGTATCACCACCATGTGATAATCTTTCATATAAAATGAAGAGTCCACCCTCTCAGCTGTGGTTAGAAATCCACCACGTGTTTTGTACAAGTTGCCTCCAGCTTGGTTGTGCAGACCAGTTGTTAAGAAATTCCTCTGGGTATGGTATGATGTGGTGGGCTGCAGGGAGAGTTTTTTCTGTGCCACTGTAGGTATTTCCTGACTCAACGGAAGGATGGTGTGTGGATACAGGCCAGGAAAAAGATTGGAGCAGCTGCCACTTAGTGCTGGTAAATAATTTTCCTTGAGGCATTTCTGGCATGACTGCATGGTCTTTACGCTTGACTTGACAAGAGGAATGAAATCTTTATCAGTCTTTGGGTATCTTAATGGGGTATCATGCAGAAGGAAAACCAAACTGAACTGGTAAACTGCATTTTCCACAAAGCTACAGTTTTAATGTCAAGAGGAAGGTAATCTTATCCCAAGAGAATGCTCCCCAACTTCTTAAGGGGAAAGTGTGACATCTCAGTATTCTGGCCTGAAACACATGTCAATGTAGCAATGATCTTCAAATGCGCAAATCCAAAACTGATCGCCATTCCCTGTAGAGCTTCTTGTCTAAATTCAGTGCTATCATAGGATTATTACAAAACTCCCCTTAGACCCACAGTAACTAAGGTTGTCTTCTGAAGCTTTTTGGACAGTGGACTAAATTCTATTTCTTCTTGAAGTGGTAGTCTGTAGTACATCCACTACACTTAGGGATCTACCTCAGATCATGTCACTGTACTGATTAAAAACTGAGTAAAGGTTTAAAGAGTTAACTTGTCTGTTCCCAAAATGGGTCTGTAGTTTTTGCCTAGGCCATAAATAGTGTTGTTCTCAAAATGGGTCTGTAGCTTTTGCCTAGGCCATAAATAGTGTTGTGGTAATAGTTTTTGTGATAATAATTTAGTCAAATCAGGCCTTAAGATTCAAATTTATTTTTGGCTCCTTTTTTTTCTTTTCTAATTTTCAGCTGTACTGCTAAAATTGTTTTGAGAAAATTTTGATTTGCTTTTGTTTATGATGAGGTGACCACTGCCGCAACTGCAGTAGCAAAATCACTAGGTGTGCATGTTGCTTACCCAGTGTTTTCTGGCTTGTTTCAGTGAACCGGTTCACAAGTTTAGTTATGAAATGATTGTTCAGATTTAATGGTTCTCATCCATATATAAACTGAAATAGCACTTATCCATGTATAAAATGAAATAGCACATATATATATATATATATATATATATATATATATATATATATATATATATATATAT